>NW_012114599.1:13876509-13880210 GCF_000951035.1 Colobus angolensis palliatus | reverse complement strand
ACAACATGGTGAGCACCCATTCCTACAAAAAATAAAAAATAAAGTGTAGTTTACATTCCTACCAACAGTGTACAAGGGTTCACTTTTCTTCACATCCTCGTCAGCATTTGCTATTGTCTGTTTTTTGGATATCAGCCATTTTAACTGGGGTGAGCTGATATGTCATTGTAGTTTTGATTTGCATTTCTGTGATGATCAGTAATGTTGAGCACCCTTTTTTATGCCTGTTTCCCATTTGTATGTATTCTTTTATGAAATGTCTGTTTAAATCTCTCACCCATCTTTTGATCAGATTATTAGATTTTTTTCCCTATAGAATTGTTTGAGATCTTTATGTATTTTGGTTAATTCCTTGTCAGAAGGGTAGTTTTCAAATATTTTCTCCCATTGTATGGGTTGTCTCTTCGCTTTGTTGGTTGTATCCTTTGTTGTGCAGAAACTTTTTAACTTATGTGATCCCATTTGTCCATTTTTGTTTTGGTTGCCTGTGCTTATGAGGTATTGCTCAAGAAATTTTTGCCCAGACCAATAACCTGGTTGTTTTTCCCAGTGTTTTCTTGTGATAGTTTCATGGTTTGATGAAGTTTCATTAAATTTAAATCCGCTTTGACTTTATTTTTGTATATGGAGAGAGATAGGAGCCTAGTTTCATTATTTTGCACATGGATATCCAGTTTTCCTAGCACCATTTATTGAAGAGCCTGTCTTTTCCCCAGTGTAGATTCTTGGCACCTTTGTCAAAAGTGAGTTTATTGTAGGTGGGTGGATTTGTTTTTGGGTTCTCTATCTGTTCCATTGGTCTATGTGTCTGTTTGAAATGTTTGGCAGAATTCAGCAGTGAAGCCATCAGGTACCAGGATTTTCTTTACTGGAAGACTTTTTATTAGGGCTTCAATCTCATTATTCATTATTTATCTGTTCTGGCTTTAGAATTCTTCATGGGTCAATCTTGGTAGGTTGTATGTGTCTAAGAATTTATCAAGGAATTTGTCCATTTCTTCTAGATTTTCCAATATATTGGCATACAGCTACTCATAGTAGCCACTAATGATCCTTTGAATTTCTGCAGTATCAGTTGTAATATCTCCTATTTCATTCATGATTGTCTTTTTTTTTTAATCTTCTCTCTTTTTTTCTTGGTTAGTCTGTCTAAACATTTGTCAATTTTGTTTAATTTTCAAAAAATCAACTTTTAGTTTCATTGATCTTTTGTGTTGTTTATTTCAATTTCATTTATTTATGCTCTGATCTTTATTATTATTTTCTTCTACTAATTTTGGGTTTAGTTTGCTCTTGCTTTTCTAGATGTATCGTTAGATTGTTTATTTGAAGATTTTCCTCTGTTCAGATATATGTGCTTTCAGCTATAAACTTTCCTCTTAGTACCACTTTTGCTGTAACCCATAGGTTTCTGTATGTTGTGTTTCCATTATCATTTCTTTCAAAACATTTGTCAATTTCCTTCTTAATTGCTTCATTGACCCACTAGTCTTTCAGGAACATATTGTTTAATTTCCATGTATTTACATAGTTTTTAAAATTCCTTAATTTCATAATTAAATTATTAATTTTCAGTTTTATTCCATTGTTGTCAGAGAAGATGCTCAATATTATTTCAATATTTTTGAATATTTTAAGGCTTGCTTTGTGACCTTCCGTATGGTATATCTTTGAGAATGATCCATTTGCTAAGGAAAAGAATGGGTATTCTGCAGTTCTTGGATGAAATGTTCTGTAAATGTCTATTAGATCCCTTTCGTCTATAGTGCAGTTTAAGTCTGATGTTTCTTTGTTGATTTCCTGCCTGGAAGATCTAGCCAATCCTGGAAGTTGGGAGCTGAAGTGTCCAGCTTTTATTGCATTGTTACTATGTCTGTCTTCAGCTCTAATAATTTTCTATTATATATCTGTGTGCTTTAGTGTTGGGTACATATATGTTTAAAATCATTATATTCTCTTGCTGACTGCACCCCTTTATGGTCATATAGTGAACATCTTTGTCTTTTCTTACAGTTTTTGTCTTGAAAACTAGGCATTTAATTTTATGTGTGGCAATCTTATATAAGTATAATGACGCCTTCTCTTTTTTGCTTTCCATTGGCATGGAATATCTTTGCCATCCCTTTATTTTCAACCTATATGTGTCTTTATAGGTGAAGTATGTTTCTTCTAGGCAACAGACCAATTGGTCTTGTTTTCTTTATCGATTAAGCCAGTCTATGTCTTTTAATTGGAGAGTTTATGCCATTTGCATTCAGTGTTATTACTGGTAAGTAAGAACTTACTCCTGCCATTTTGTTATTTGTTTTCAGGTTGTTTTGTGGTCTTCTCTTCCTTCTTTCATTCCTGTCCTCTAGTGAAGATGATTTTCTCTGGTGGCATGATTTAGTTTCTTGATTTTTATTCTTTGTTTATCCATTGTATGTTTTTTGGTTTGAGGTTACCGTGAAGCTTGCAAATAATATCTTATAACCCATTATTTTAACCTAACAATTTAACAGTATTTTGATAAACAAACAAGCAAGCAAATAATAATAATAATAATAAAACCTCACCTTAACTTCATCTCCTCACTTTTTAAATTTTTGTTGTTTCTATTTATATCTTATTGTATGGCCTATAGCTTGAAAACTTGTTGTAGTTATTATTTTTGATTGATTCATCATTTAGTCTTTCTACTTAGGATAAGTTTACTTTACATACCACAGTTACAGTGTTGTAATATTCTGTTTTACTGTGTACCTACTATTGCCAGTAAGTTTTTTACCCTCAGGTAGTTATTTATTGCTCATTTATGTCCTTTTCTTTTTAGTTGAAGTACTCTCTTTACCATTTCTTGTAGGATGACTCTGGCATTGATGAAGTCCCTCAGCTTTTGTTTGTCTGGGAAAATCTTTAATTTGCCTTGGTGTTTGAAGGCTATTTTTAGCAGATAAACTATTTCAGGGTAAAAGTGTATCTCCCCTCATCTCTTTAAATATGCTTGCCATTTTTTCCTGGTCTATAAGGTTTCCACTGAAAAGTCTGCTGCCAGATGTATTGAAGCTCCATTGGATGTTGCTTGTTTCTTTCTCTTGCTGCTTTTAGGATCTTTTCTTTATCCTTGACCTTTGGAAGTTTGACCATTAAAATGCCTTGAGGTAATCTTCTTTGTGTTAAATCTGCTTGGTGTTCTATAACCTTCTTATAATCGAATATTGATATCCTTTTCTGGGTTTGGGAAGTTTTCCATTATCATCCCATTGAATAAATTTTCTACATCTATCTCTATTGCTACCTCCTCTTTAACACCAATAACTCTTAGATTTAGTCTTCTGAGGCTATTTTCTAGGTCCTGTAGGTGTATTTCATTGTTTTCCGTTATTTTCATTTGTTTATTTTGTCTCCTCTGTGTATTTTTAAAGAACCTGTCTTTAAGGTCACTAATTCTTTCTTCTGCTTGATTTATTCTGCTTTTAAAGGACTCTGTTGTATTCTTCAGTACACTAATTGCATTCTTCACCTTGAGAATTTCTGCTTTTTAATTATTTCTATGTCTCAGTTAGATATATCTGATAGAATTCTAAATTCCTTCTCTGTTATCTTGAATTTCCTTGATTTTCCTCTACACAGCTATTTTGAATTCTCTGTCTGCAAGGTCACATAAATCTTTTGCTCCAGATTTATAGTGCTTTATTTAGTTCATTTGGAGTAGTCCTGTT
>NW_012114599.1:13872314-13876459 GCF_000951035.1 Colobus angolensis palliatus | reverse complement strand
ATTGTGCTGATGCTAGTAGATGGACTTTGACGTCTCGGCATTGAAGAGTTAGGTATTCACTGTAGTCTTCACAGTTTGGGCTTATTTGTAGCGGTTCTTCCTAGGATGGCTTTCCAGTTACTTAAAAAGGTTTGGGTGTTATAATCTAAGCTATATCTGCTTGGTGCACCCCAAAGCCCAGTAATGCTGTGATTCTTGCAGTCTCATGGAGGTACTGCTTTGATGGTTTTGGACATGATCAGGGAGAATTCTCTGCATTACCAGGCAGAGACTCTCGTTCTTTCCCTTACTTTCTTCTAAACATACAGAGTCTCGGTCTCTGTTCCGAGCCATCTGAAGCTGAGGGTGGAGTAACATAGGCACCCCTGTGGTCACCACCACTATGACTGTGCTGGGTGAGACCTGAAGCCAGCACAGCACTGGCTCTTACCCAAGACCGGCTGTAACCACTCCCTGGCTACTGTCTATGTTCACCCAAAACCTTGGGGCTCTACAAATCAGAAGGTGGCAAAACAACTGGCCTTTGTCCTTCTTTTTAGGGTGGTGAGGTTCCGCAGGCCCTGGGTGGGTCTAGAAGTTGTCCAAGAGTGAGGGACTACAGTCAAAAATGTTAGAAGTATACCTGGTGTTCTATTGTATTGTGGCTGAGCTGACCCTCAAACCATAAAGAAGAAGTCCTCACTCTTCCTTCCCTTTCCAAAGGCAGAGGAGTCTCTCCTCATAGCCACCACCACACCTGGCCACAAGGAGTACTGCCATACTACATCATGAATTTCCCCTTTAGGTCCAATGTCTCTTAAGGCAACTTGTGGTAAATGCTGCCTAGCCAGGGACTCACTTTTCTGGCTATGGGCTCCCTTCCAGCCCATAACAGGTCCAGAAATGTCATCCAAGAATCAACTTCTGGAATCAGGGACCCCAAGAACCTGCTTGGTGCTCTATGCCCCTGTAACTGTGTTGGTACCTAAGGTACAAGACGAAGTCTCCTTTACTTCTTCCTCTGCTCTTCTCGAGCAGAATGTGTTTTACCCTATAACCACCACAGCTGGTAATGTGCTGAGTCTCCCCTGAAGCCAACAAGTCTCAGAGGCTCACTAAGGCCCTCAATTTTGTACCTTGGTATCATTGCTGGCTATTCAGTGCCCAAGGGCTCTACAGTTAGCAGGTGATAAATGGTAATAGGACTGGGTTCTTTCCTTCAAGGCAGCAGTCTCCCTACTGGCCCAGGATGTATCTAGAAATTTGGCCTGGGAGCTAGGGCCTGGAACATGGGCCTCTTGACTGTGACTGGGGCCCTATCCTGCTGTGGCTGAGCTGCTATCCAAGATGCAAGATAAAGTCCTTCCCCACTCTTCCTTCTCCTCTCCTTAAGTGAAAGGAAGGGGTCCTTTTTGGAGTCGTGAGCTGTGCAGCATGGGGTTAGGAGAGAGGTGATGCCAGCACTCCCTTGGTTACTCCAACTGGTGTCTCAGTAGGTCGCATGCACCCCTAGTCCACTGTCTTTTGGCCTAGTTCAGCCCTAGGGCTTGACTTGAACTTGCAGTCCTGATGGTCTAGACTGCCTTTCAAGTTTGCTTAGAGACCAAGAGCACATTATCCCTAGGTGGTGAGGTTTGGGGTCACTCAAGTTCAGCTTCAGACCACTAGGATTGGTGATTCCTCTCTCACTAGGGCTCATTTAAATGTTCCCTTGTGGGAAGGCATCAGCTGAGTTGGTCCCATTTTCTTTCTGTTCTAACAGGACAGCACTGAGTTTACTCCCTCACAACTGCTGTATTCTACCTCTCCCAGTGCCCAGAGATGCTCTCTGCATCATGCTGCTGCCAGGGGTTGCGGAGGGCTGGTGTTGAGGATTCAGGAAAATTTTTTCTATCCTTTCAGTGCCTCTTTCAGTGATATGAGGTTAAAACCAGGTACTGTGAGTGCTCACCTGAATTCTGGTTCTTGTGAAGGTGGTTTTTTTCTGTGTAGATTGTTGTTAACGTAGTGTTCTTGCAGGCAGGATGATCAGTGGAGCTTTCTATTTTGCCTTCTTGCTCTGCCTTTCCCCATGAAATAATTGATAATAAAAAACACTGATACTGGCATACCTTGCTTTCTTTTGTTTCACTTGGTTGCGCTTTATAGATATCATATTATTTTTTTCAAATTAAGGGTTTGTACCCTGCTTTGTACAAGTCTATCTATTGGTGCAGTTGTTTCCAACAACATGTGCTCACTTCATGTCTCTGTTTTACATTTTGGTAATTCTCACAATATTTCATACATTTTCATTATTATTGTATCTATTATGGTTATCTTGATCAGTGATCTTTGATATTAGTGTTGTAATTGTTTCTTTACCAATTACATGTAATCGATAAAGAGTATTTGTATTTTGAATGTTCAACCAATTGGCCATTCTTCCATCTCTTCCCCTTACCTTGGGCTTCCCTATTTCCTTAGACACAAGAATATTGAAATTAAGCAAATTATGACCTTGTAGTGTCTTCTACATGCTTACATGAAGAGTTACATGTGTCTCACTTTAAATCAAAAGCTAGAAATGATTATGCTTAGTGAAGAAAGCATGTCCAAGGATGAGTCAGGCCAAAAGCTAAGCCTCTTGTCCAGACAGCCAAATAAAGAGGATAAAAAATTGACAAAATGAAGGAATTTTTTTAATGGCATTAAAAGATAACAAAAAAAGATATCTTTTAATGGCATTAAAAGATAACAAAGAGTAGCTATATACTGTTTTAAACATTTAAAAAATAAAAGGTTTAACAAGATAACACAGAGGACAAAGGAAGAAAATGGAAATGTAATGTAGGTCATTCAACTACACAGAAACCAATATGATAATATTTCACAACAGACTGATTACATTTATATAGATAAATGATAGATAGATAGATAGAGAAATGGAACAACTAGAAAAGAGCTAGCAATAGTAACATTTAATTATATTAATAATTATATTTAGTGTGAATGTTCTAAATAGAGGCCAATTGTGAAATAGTGATTATCTGAAAGAATACCAAAGTAAGATGCCACTACATGTTTTTTCCAAGATACTCAGTTTAATATCAAATAGATTAAAAGTAAAAGAATGGAGAAAGATATGACATGCGAACAGTGAACAAAAGAAGGGTGAAGTAAGAATATTAATGTTAGATAATGTAAAGTAGACTTTATAATAAGGCATATTATCATGACTAATTAAGGATATTACAAAGTTGTAAAAGTGAATTCTGTAAGAAGACATAACAATTCTCGATGTGTATACTCAATACAATTATCTTAAAAATAATTGAGGGAGGAAATGACAGAACTAAAAGGAGAAACAAGTAAATCTGTAATTACAGTTGGATAGTTCAACACTTCACTCTAAGTAATTGATAGAACAAGTAGACAGAAAATCAGTATGAATATAGAAAACCTCAGTAACCCTATCAACCAATAAACCTACTTTAACGTTGTAGAACACACTACCCAACAACAGAAGAATATACATATTTTCAAATGTGCATGTAACATACACTAAGGCCATATTTTGAGCCAGTAAACAAGCCTTAACAAATTTCAAAGAATACAAATCCTATAAGGCATTCTCTGTCTATAATGATAATCAACTAGAAATTAATAACAGCTTGGATACCCCAAATATTTATAAATTAAATGATACATTTGTAAATAACTCATGGCTCAAAGGAGAAGTCAAAATAAATTAAAATATTTTGAGCTTAATAAAAATTTAAATACAACATATCAAAATGTGTAAGATATAGTTAAAATAGTACTTAGATGGAAATTTATAACTTTAAGTATTTATATTAGAGAAGACAAGTCTTAAATCAACAACCTAAGCTTCTCCCTTTAAAAAAAAGCATATAAGGAAAAGAGAAGCAAATACATGATTTTACAGCATATAATTAACAGTTTATATTTCACAGATTACAGAATTCAAGGTCAACATCCAAAAGTTGATAATATACCTATGTATCATGATAAAAAAATAGGAATTTAATTTTTAAAACAAATTTATAATAGCACTTAAAAATGAAATAGATATAGAGCTAATGAAAGGAGCATCTATATAATGAACACTACACACCATTAATGAAAGAAATCAATTTAGATTTAAATAAAGGAAGAGTTATACT
>NW_012114599.1:13869524-13871532 GCF_000951035.1 Colobus angolensis palliatus | reverse complement strand
GAGCATCAACAGATTTTGGTATGGTGGGTTGGGGATTGCGGGTTGGATTCTGGAACCAATCCCCCATGGATAACTGAGAAGAGACTGTATTGGGTTGTGTCCTAGGAAATGCCTGGAATATTCTTTCTTCATCATATTCCTGGAGTTCCTCTGAGTTCTTAAAGAATTGCCTTAACTGGAAGTCTTTCTTGAACTATATTTGTAGTTCAACTGGGATTACTCAATCAGCAAGCTCAAAATAACAAAAGTAGCTTAAAATGGGAGTTTACTATCTTAAACAATACTAATTTCAAAGGTAGATGGTCATTCCAAAATTGGTTCAGGGCTCAAGAGTCTTAAAACTCTGAATTTGTTTCTCTTGTCCCTTGGATTTTCTTTTAGGATCATATAGATAACTACAGTAATTCCGCTAACAACTGCAATCCAATCAGAAGAAGTGGAATAAAATAATTCTGTAATTCTTTACGCCCATCTCATTCTTTTATCAAGACGGAAAGTCTTTCTCAGAAACTTCCTTTCAGGTTTCAGTCATAACAGAGTATTTGCCCACTTGCAAAATATAAGGAAAGTGGAATTATTATAGTTATTTACACTAATAATAATTCATTTTGGGGCTGTCTACAGGTCAGTATTCCCTGCAAAGTGACCCGTGCCCAGACAAAGTTTGGGTTCTGGAAAAAGTAAAAAGAAAAATATAAGGTGGTAGATAACCAGCAGTGATTATCACTCATAAATATCAATTATAATCTTTGATTTTTATATCTTTTCTTTCTTCTTGTCAGTTTGTACACTCTTTAAATCAGGCACCATTTCTTACTGTTTAGGGGCCTGCAATGCCTAGTCAAATGCTTGCCATATAGAAGGCATTTAATACGTATTTACTGACTATTAAATAGATGAATGTGGCTATATTGAAAGTGTGTACATTGTACTTATGTGCAAATCAAAGTAATTTTTATTGTTAAATGAACTTAAGAATCTTTCTTATAAATGTTCATACCAGCTGATATCAAAAAAGAAAAATTATTAAATTTGCAAATTAAAAGTAACAATGTCTTTTGAATAATCATTTTCTTCAGGGATTTTTTTCCACATTCTCCAATCTAACGTGACATCTAGAGGAAATGGGGAAACTCCTGGATACACATCTGGGTTCTTTCTAGTCTCTGTTGTAGGAAGGCTGGTCTTGGCTTATTCTTGGCACCAACACTTCTCTATTGAGGTGAAATGGATACTGCCACATTCTTTTGGATGATGTGCTGTTGCCATCATCCAGACCATTGCCAAAGTCTGTGGCCCTTGCCCTAGATCAGAAAAGATCCTTAGCTCAGTGGTGCCTCATTTTTACCCCAAGTTTCCTCTAATCATCTGGTCCTCTTATCATCTATGCCATCTTGTGAGGGAGGCAGAAGCTAGAGGCTGCTTCTCCATACCATGCAGCTCTATAAAGTCACCCTGTGTCATCAACTTCTCTCAGCCATTGGTCAACTACCATATGGGTAACATTGTACTATCGCATCATACTGAATGTGAAACTTAGCTAATACACACATATTTTTCCACCTTACATCTCGAGTATCAAGGAATACACACACGACTACACACACACATACACATCACTACCACCGTCAACAACAGCAATACCGAGAACAACCACCTAAGATATTCCTGAAGTTTCACAACGGGAGGAAGGAAGGGTACTTGAATAAGTCACCCACATGCTTGCCTTGGTCAACTCACTCCCTTTTCTGACTGCAAGTTTTTTTCTTTTTTGTTTTTTTATCTGTGATGGAAACTTTTTTTCATTATAATCTGAGTTCTGTACCTATGGCTTGTAATAAAACATTATGTTCCATTCCCCAAAATTTGCTCTTAATATTTAAAGGAGATTTTTGAAATTTAGAAGTTTCTCTTAACTTTCAAAAAGCACAGTTTTCTAGGATATATTCCTCCTTTTCTTTTTTGTTTTTTTTCTTTTGAGACAAGAGTCTCACTCTGCCACCCAGGC
>NW_012114599.1:13826211-13869120 GCF_000951035.1 Colobus angolensis palliatus | reverse complement strand
TGAAAACATTGAAACTCATTGATTCAGTTAATAAAGAAGAGTAGGGAATCATAATTTTTAAAATAAATGAAATAATGTATGCTTTAATCTTTTCAAATTTATTGAACTCACTGCAGAATACATGAATGAAAATTTTACTATATGGTGTGGGGTTAAAAGCTTGAAAAAGATAAAAACACCGCCCACAAAGCCATTACAATCCAATAATATAAATAACTACAATATATAATCCAATAAACATCAGTTTATAAAGAGTGTTTGGGGAGTTTAGAAAAAGATATTAGTGCCATATTTTTGTTACCTGTTATTGGTACAATGCTCATGAGCTAGTGAATCAAGCACCTTGTTCATATTTTGGCCATTCAGAGGATAGAGAACATTTTCATAAAGAAAGTAAAATTTGAAGTAGACCCCAAAGTAAAGATGGAGAAAAGTCAATACTTTCTGATATGGAAGAAAATACAAACAAAAGCATCATTGTGGACTTATACATGCATATTTGGGACCAAAAACAAGGTGGATGGATTTGATGGAATCATTAGAGCATAAATAGGACAATGTGAAATAACAACAGGATAAGAAGTTGAGGATAAATAAAAGAAACCGTTTACAACAGATTTTATAGCCTGGACTTTACAAGCAATAGTAAAGAAATAAAATTTTCTAACAATGTGGTAATTTTCTCAGAGCTGATCCTTAAACATGTTACCCTGATGTTGCAATGAACAATGACTTGGATAAAAAAGCACTTGAGACTAAAAAGCACTTAGAAGGCAGATTCTGAGTCTAAATTAGAAAAATACAATGGCATTGGAAGAAAATATTGATATAGGCTGTTATTAACATAAAATTACCGAGATTTTACCAACCAGAGATGGTAGTGTGGAGTAGGGGACAGATGAGAATGGAGTTAAGGGTGACTCCAATATGTCCAGCCCAAGTAGCTAGAAGTATGATAGAATTTACCTATGAACACAAATTAAGAAGTTAGATACTTTAGTGGGATCAAAAGTTTACTCTCATATTCATTCATGAATCCAAGAAGGAGATTATAATTTAGAACATACATAAATTCTAATGAAAATATTGTGCAAGAAGCAAGAGTGTAAGACAGAATGTGTTCAGAGTTAATGGCAGAGGTCTAAGGAAATTCAGTTAATTCAAATTGTGTCAAATTGTTTTTCTATTTGTTACAAGATTCATAAAGAGTGGAAAATATAGAAAAGTTATTGGTGATTGAAGAGACTTTAAGATTTAAGAAAGGAAAGAAAATAGAAATAAGCGCCCAACAACTTTGCCTGCATAATTTTAGGATTTTTCTCTAGATGCTTCCCTGGAGCTCAGCCCTTTAGTTGATTGGCATAAAAAGAAGGAAAAATAAGGAAGCATAAAACATTATGTTCCATTTCCCAAAATTTGCTCTTAATATTTAAAGGAGATTTTTGAAATTTAGAAGTTTCTTTCAACTTTCAAACAGCACAGTTTTCTAGGATATATTCCTCCTTTTTTTTTTGTTTTCTAAGGAAAGGGGAAATTATGCACTTACAAATGAGCCTTAAATACAAATTGCCTGTAAAAGGCCATTTTTGTTGTGTCTTCAATAGGCTCATACCTTGAAGATGAAATCTGCTTAACTCCGGGGGTTCAATAATTCCTCTCATCTCAGGGAACACTACAAGGTCTCCCTAAAGGACGTGATCAATAATAAAATGGGCATCTCTCTCTCATGACCTGCTTTGCTTTCTCATCCTCGTGATCAAATCTAGTCACCTGAGCCCAACTCTTCTCATTTGTTTTTACCTATACTTGCTATAACATTCATACATTCATACATTAGTAAGGCAAGTATTATTTTTGCATTTTTTGACATAATGTTAATTCCTAAATTGGAGTTACCCGTGTGACTGTTTGCTTCATCCATTATTTTGTGACCGATCTGGGGACTGCCTGGAAGAATAACTAAACATTGACAATATCACAAACATATATAAATGAATACTAAAATTGTATTTTCTGACTACGTAGCAGAGGTTTTAAGAAAAGTATATAAATCACGTATTTGTATAACGCAATAATAGGTAACTAACTATTCTATAAATCAGGTTTTTTTTCAAGGTAAGAATGTTACTGTAAAGGCATAACCCTATCCATCTGGGAAATTAGAGAACCTTTGGGTCAAAAATTGCTGTGATCTCTGAACACTTAACATGTTCTATTTGGAGAGCAATTTTACCCAAGGAAGGCAAGTCCAGCAGTTTGTTAGGATAGGGATGATTTATGTCATGGTAAACGATAACCTCCGTATCTCAATAGCCTAAAAAAGCAGAGGTTTACTTTTCACTCATGTACATTACTTGGTTACTGACTACAATAAGTAGAAATACATTTTTCAATTGATGAAGATTTTTCAAGTAATTCTGAGGTTTAGGTTGGGAAAATCCAGTTCACTATAGGGCACTGGAATGGTTGTATATGTTTCTCACATCCCTATGATCTATTCTATAACATATAGTGATGATTGAGGAATTATGCTAAGCAGCTTGCAATGTTTCTTGTTTAATGCTTACAATAATGTCCTGAGAAATTATTCAAGTAAAATCATATGGCTTGTCTAATATCGCAGTGCGTAAGTGGTAGGTTTGGACTATGAACAATAAGCACAAAGCATGATGTACATTGATTATCATTCTTATGAGATCATAAATTCATAAGGGTAGATATTGTTACCAGCTGTCTTTGTAATAACCATAGTATCTAACAAAAGAGATCAACAACTAATTTCTGAACAAATAAATTAATGTATAATTAAATAATGTGAAGAATTTTCTATTATTTACAGGATAAATCTGCATAGATAGATAAGCCATAAGATTTTCTCTACAGTTGCAAGGCCCACATATAATAATATAAATATGAATTTAAAACATGGAATGGTATTATACATTTTTAAAATGATGGTTTCATTATCTTGGAAAAATTATGCAAAGCACAAATGTTTAACAGCAAAGACCCATGGAAGTAATAACCTAGAAAGAATCACTGACCTTAGACAAGCTGCGAGAAGAGATAATCCTATGGGTTATGCAGTAGCTGCTCTTTAATGAGTAGGCCTGATGAGACAACTCATAGAACTCTAGCTGTAGACTGAGAAATCTGAAGCCAGAAATAACCTAAGGTACCTTTGGTCCCTATCTGAAGTCGAAAGCTGTCTATTTTTCAATAGCACAGTGTGTACCAAAAAAAGAAAGAAAAAAAAAAGATAAGCTAATTAAGCAAAAGAAGGGATTAATTGAACAGAAATGATCAAAGTAGAGTTTGGCTAAGCTCTTGGTGAAGAAAGGAAAGGTGAGTAGTCATTACTAAGAATAATAATTACCTTGCCTTATATAGCAGAGAGAAAAGGAGCAAGTTTGGTGACATGCTATTAAACTTTTAATAATGAGCATAACTTGATTGTATAATATTACCCAGGTAACATTTTAACTTTTTAGGAGCATCTTCAAATATCCCTGGAAAGGTTAGATAAATATTTTCTATATAAAGGATGTTTCTCTAAACCCCAAAAAACACTATACAATACCCTAAAATATAAACTTACAACTCTCACTTCAGAGTATGACTTTGAATTATAACACATTTCTTTGCCAATCACAAGATTCATAGAATTTATATTAAACATAGAATTATATTAAACATTTATCTAGAGTAGTATATGGAACAATTTCAGCTTCTCTGCCTCCAGCATCTTACAGATTCTTCTGTAATCCCATGGTTGATATTTGTTTTCATATGTCCCATTGTGGCCTCCAAGATATCCCCCTTTTCTGCATCAATTAAATACAATACAAGCTGAATTCTTACCTAGGCATCACATTGTCATATCCAGATATTAAAGATTTAGGATCTGGGAAACAAAAACTTAATTTTCCTCATAACATTCTTTGGATTATATTCAAAGTCACAAAGATTCGTGCTTTCTGCATTAGCATTTAAGTAATTTTTAAGAAATTCTTCACTATCACTATGTCCTTAAATGTCCTTACACCTGTACTAGGTAGTCCAATGAACCCTAGCATATAAAATTGTCTTTCAAAGAAATTATGATTTGCTAGAAAACAAAACTAGCACACGAAAAACAATAACAAGCATTATAATTACAGACAAGCCATTCTTCTTAAGTTGGCTAGCAGAGTGGGATAAACATGGGCCAAGGCTGGAAGTCCAGCTCTGCCAGTTGCTAACTTCATAACCTTAGACAAAACCCTCAACTTATTTCTGTTTCAGCCTCTGTGTTTTATAAATGAAGACTGTAACTTGTGGTGTTTCCAGTGGTTGCAATAGGGGCCTGTGTGACATCCACAATTGTTCTCCTAGCCTCCTAGAAATTCTGCAAGTTACCTAAGGTACAAATTACAATGACAGTAAAATGACAAGACAGAGAAAATATGAATATGAGAGGCTTTTTAAAGGAAATGTGACAGGGCATGATGACTAAAAAGGGCCTTTGTTTAATAAAAACGTTAGCTTAAAATGAATTACTCTAAGTCGAGGAGAATAGAGACTCATTGACAAAGGCAGAGGAGTTAGGTATAAGGACTGGTAAGTGAAGATTAAGGAAGGAAAAAGTAATGTTCCAAATGAACTTGTTTAATCTAAATAGATTTAATTTAAAATATGACATGAAAGTTTAGGAAGCTCTTTACTAAAGGGAGTTAAACCTGTGTATAGCCATTTCTTTGAGATGAAGCAACACCATAATAGAAATTGCCACCATATAACTATTCTTTTTGAAAGTAGAATCAATAGTATATTATTTCCATCTACATCATAGCATATCTCTAGTTAGGTAAGTTCATTTTTCTTTTTAAAACTGGCATTAATTGTTCTCAACTCAACTTTAGAAACACAATACATTAAGAAAAATAGAATCTAAATATTGTTAAAATACATAAGCCAGCTCTTGCTCATATTCACAAGGTAGTAAATTTTTGTGAAATGCTTTAGCTTAATGGTGGCATATAAAAATAAAAATATACAGTATCACTACTGAGTTTGAATGCAACACATTCATTCATTAGAGCTTCATGCCATTAAATTCAATCTAGTGTGGGATACAGGAACACAATATGTAATATTTAATATATGAGATGCAAGGCAGATAAAAGGACTTGAGAAACAACTGGATTCTGCCAGCTAAAATATGCATCTATGCTTTCTGCTTCCTGTGTTGGCATTCAAATTATAGTAAGGGCTAAGAAAAAGTTACTCTTTGATCACCCACCCAAGAACTCATTTTTACTCACAATTAGATGTTGGGATGTTGAAACTGGAATTTTAGAAATGTCAATACTGCTGCTAATCAAGATGCTGAATTCATATTGATCTACTTAAAATAGAGATTTTTCATAATATGCACACCACTATATGCCCTTTCAGAAACCCATCAAACCATGGTTTTAAAAAACTGAGAGCCAAGTCATATATATTTGTGTGTGTGTATATATATATAGTATATATATAATTTTATGCCCTGAGTACCTGATATGGTTTGGTTGTGTCCCCACCCCAATCTCAACTTGAATTGTATCTCCCAGAATTCCCACATGTTGTAGGAGGGACACAAGGGGAGGTAATTGAATTATGGAGACTTTATTACATAAAATAGTACAGTCTTTCCTGTACTATTCTTGTGATAGCGAATTAAGTCTCAAGAGATCTGATGGGTTTATCGGGGTTTCGACTTTTGCTTCTTCCTCATTTTCTCTTGTGGCTGCCATGTAAGAAGTGCCTTTCACCTCCCACCATGATTCTGAGGCCTCCCTGGCCATGTGGAAGTGTAAGTCTAGTTAAACCTCTTTTTCTTCCCAGTCTAGAGTATGTCTTTGTTAGTAGAGTGAAAACAGACTAATGTGGTATCTTCTAAATGTAATTGTCACCCCCCTCCAGTGACATACAAAATCATATATATTTTTTCATTTTTTAGTGAACTACCTTATCACGAATTGGGAGATGACATGATTATGGGGAAAAGCCACAGAATTAACTTTAAGATTCTGGATCTCTGTCCTTTATCTGATGCTTATTTGGTATATTTATTCATAGTCAAAGTTTCTTGGGGATTAGAAGGGGACAAATATTTGCATCATTCAATTAAAAATGTAGTTAGGGGAGTTCAGGGTCACTCAGGGTCAAAACAGATGCTTTCTGGCCATTTTGATTAGCACTATGTTTTTAGAACATTGCCTTGAAAAAAGTAGCTGTGATTTCAGTCAAGTATTTTTTCTGCATGTCTTGAAATAAATTCTTATCTTTCTGCAGTACCTTATGGTTTTCAAACACATTGTTTTATTTGTTCCACAATGCAGCACTAACAGGTAAGAAAGATAATAAATGCTTTCAGTCTTTTGCTTCAGCTAGGGTGTACCTGGTAACAAGTAACTCATCTTCTCTCCTTACATTAGTTTCTTCATTAACAGTGTTTAAAGCAACCTGGTAGAAATGCAATAACAGGATACATTAAACTCTGTTTACCATATTGATGTCTTTTTGCCTACACTGCCTCCCACCCCCTCAATCTGCTTTGGATTTTTAGAGTCTAATGCATATTTTGTCTGATAAATTTCTTTTCTCCCTTAGCTTCCTAATGATTTTCCTAGAGCTCTATTAGAAAACTGATAAAAAGAGAGGAGATGCTATAGCATCCATGGGCATAGAAATGGCAATTCTGCCTTGGGCCACCATAGACAATAGAATCAGGCTAACCCAAAGTTCTATTATCCTCTTGACTCACCTTAAATGTTAGAACTATTGACCCTTTGTTTATTATGAATAAATCTGTGCTCATGGCTGCTTTCATTTTCAACATTTTTGATAAAAGCTTTTGTAAACTCTATGATTTAAATCCTAAAAAAGACAAAATAATTTGGTGAAAATAATGTGACTTATTCATTATCCAGTAGATAACAAATTAGTATCTTATCTCTACATCCACATAGAATTAGACATGGGAATCCGATATGAAAAGGAACTTCTCTATGTATTTTTTCATTCACAGAAGTGGCTATCAATCATTCATTATTCAACAAACAAGAATTAAGCTCCTATTATATAAAACACAGCTTGTCTCTTTTTACATTGTCAAATGGGGGAAGAATTATAGGAGTATATATTTGGAAGTGGAAAAATTCCAATTCCACTTCCAAGGACAAATTAAAAACTACCTGTAATAGAAGGTTGTATTGAATATCTTGTTTGTCCCTCCAGACCCACTTTCCACCTTATTTACCCTGCTGTTAGCTTCAGGAGGTTGATCTACATGGGATGCATTCTTGGGCTGCCATCTGGGTTTGACCAATAGGGAGGTTCCCGAGGGCATGAACAGAGTGAGGTCAGGTGTTTACTTTCCTCCAGTTTTTCTTCTTCCTCTCCCTCAGTTAGCTCCATCTCTCTATTGACGGCTACAGCACCTTCATGTGGCTGTCTCCTAAAGCTCTTGATCTGGCAAATTCTTCCTCCCTTTGCTTCTTTATTCATAGAAGAAGAAACTCAGTTACTGCTATTCCTAGCCCTAAGGCACCACGCTATCCCTTGTTAGCTTCTGTAGACTCTTCTGTGGCAGTTTAAAACATGTGCAAATCTTGTGTCACTTCTCCTATTGATTGGCGATGGGTAGGACACTTCTACTTGAATTTGGGCTGATCTTAAGAGACTTGTTCAAAACTTGCTCATAACTAATGAATACAGCAGAACCAGGATTCTGTGCCTTCCAAGGCTATCTCATAAGGACCATTCTACTTCTACTTTACTTGTTAGGACACTTGTGCTTAGAGCCCTACAAGGCCATATAAAAAAACTCTGCTAACCTGTGGAAAGCTCCTGTGATGAAGCCCAACCAGGCCACGTGGAAAGAACACATGTACGTGCTCCAGGCAATAGTTCCAGCACAAATGTAAACATGTGAATAAAGATGCCTTCCAATGAAACTAATCCCACCCATCAAGGTTATCTCCCCAGCTTTAAAGCCTCAGACATCATGGAGCAGAAAAGAATCTCTGTGCTTTTCTCTAATTCCTGACCCACAGAATCCCTGGGTATAATAAAATGGTTATTATTTTATGTCACTAAGTTTGGGGTGGTCTGTTACACAGAGATATGGTTCAGAGCACTACACATGTCTTTGTAAATAGTCCTTTTATTCAATTCTTCTCTAATTGCCCAGTTTGAGTGGACTGCCTATTTGGTAGAATCTTGAGGATACAAAAAAAAATTCCAAGTGTCGTATGAGGGGTATGAACCAACTCCTGGAGGAGTTAGAAGATAATTCACTACTTGGCATAATCAGGAAATTCTCCACATGTCTGACTTTGCAGGTTATCAATAACATCTCTTGAATTTTGCTGAATGAGGAAGTGAGATTTTTACCAGGCCTTGAGAAACAGCTGTGATTAGGATGGGACGATATGAGAAAGCGTACAAAGGTAGGCAGAAAGAATAGTAAAATAAACAGCACAACAGCCAGAACCTACACTTAAATAATTAATTTCATAATAGAACAGTCAACTGGGCATTTAGGCTTCACCTTGACGCCAGGGTGACTTCTCTACATATTTTTCAGTCATTCCCCTTAGTGCTCAGGTGAAAATGCAAAGTTCTTAACATTGCACTCTAAATCCTTCTGGATTTATCTGCCTTTCTGACCTCATCTTTTCTTACCAGGTGTCCCATTCCCACCTGTACTGTAGCCACATTAGCTAACCACAGATTCAGCCTGTATGCCTTTATCATTTTGAACATGCACCTCTTTTTTTGGCCTAGACTGTTCTACCCCTTCACTTTCTTCCTTCTAACTTGCATTTACCTTTCAAAAACAAAACATGAGTCTTCTTCACTAGTCTTCCGAGACACTTTCGATGTGACCTATTCATTACCCTAATTGTTTGTATGACTTCGTGTGTTCACCCACATTGTAGCACTTATAATATTGATTTACAAAAGCTTTTGTTTTTTTGGTCTGGCTAGATCATAAACTTCTCAGACATGGACAGGAATTTAGATCTTATTATGCTTGGCAAAATAAATTAATTACTGGGATGAATTAATGGTTGAGTAAATAGTACTCAGTACTCAATTAATGGAGAGTAAATATTAGAGTCGTGAACTGACAGATTTTGTGCAATAGATTATCTGTCCCCATGACTTGACACTTGTTTCTGTTCACTCCAGTGGACCTGGCACCTAGAAGACTGTCCAGGACAAATTTGTTTGTTGAATGAATAAATGTTGCATTAAAGAATGGACAAGAATGAGGCACAGGGTGGAGATTATCATCTTTTTTCACATTGCCAAGAGGCACAGCCATTTAGAATCTTTGCAGCATTGTCAATCCCCAAAACCTTTGGAAAAGAGCAACAGAGTGATATTTCTTCTGCTTTTAGTTCCTGCTTCCCCTCTCATTGGTCAAGTATACAGTCCTCAAGCATTGAGTTTAATTTATACTTTACTCGAGGGCTTGATTTTGTCTGAGATGAGGCTCCTGATTACCTACCTGAAAATGCTTCTATATGAAATACTAATTTTATGAAAAGCTCTGATTAATGAAGTACTTTAGGTGTCTTGCTTTCAAATGCCATTTATACACAGTATTATATGTTATAAAACTTAAGTCCAGTGTGCTAAGAGCAAGTTGTTTTTTAAAAGAAACCTTAATAGTTTCCATTTAAATTATTCTTGAGTTTACTGCTATTTTGATAGAGCTTTGTAATGTGAAAAGTCAGAAGCTCTTAAGTTTATTTTAAATTAATTCTAGTTTGAGGAATTATGGGCAATAACTTTGAAACACAGTAACAATTCTCCTATATTCCTCAGAGCAATACTTCCAGTTTTCAGCGAACCAGTTTCTTTTCATAAGCCTGGAGGAAAATATCTATCTGATCTTCAGTAAAATTTTACCAGAATCATGATTTTTTTTAAATTTTAAGCTAGTTTTATTGTAAATTGAAGTTACTATGGCTGATCAAAGTTATCTAATAATCAAACAATCTCTAATTATTATTGCAAATACATTTCACTTCATATTAGCCAGACTGCTCCATACACAGATAGTATAACGAATGAATTTCCTTGAAGTCTACAGCTCTATTTGGCTTATTTTTCTCCCAATCACTTTTGTTTCCTTCATTGACTGTATTTCAACTATCCTACAAAATTTCTATTTGAAGCTATAATTCTTTGAGTTTAAAGTTTGCCTCACGTAGCATCTGTTGATGTTTGATTTATGATTTGTGCATTGTAAACTTCAAGCCATAGAAGATAAGACATTCATTTCCTAGGTCTTCCCAGATAGGTGATTTCGTTAAAAATTTCCTTAAAAAATACAGAGAATCCAAAACAAATGAGCTAGCTTGAGATAATGTCTGTTCTACCTCAGAAGCAATAGCTGCCATTTAAACAATAGCATCTAGCCTGCAAGCTTTAAAATTTTAACAAAGTGCCTGGAATCCACCGGTATGCTTAACTTGCATTTCTGTACACTCTTGAGGCAAATATGTTCCACATGCGAAAATATTTTCTAAGGGAAACACCAAAGAAATATTATGTACAGGAAAGTTCATTGGTCTCAGCAAGGATCCCAAAATTGTCCATGTGTTCCAAATGTTCTGAAAGCTGGTTCTACCCACCTTAGTTCTTCTGTCTTTCAGGGCTATGCAATTGCTTCTAAATAGAGTAACAGATTCTACTTACAAAATAGACTATGGTGCAGTTTATCCCTAAGCGTATCCTCATGGCAATCAAGATCACATCCATAAGAAAAAAGGGGGAAAAAAAAAAAGCAACTACAAGGATTTCAATCAAGTCTGGTCATCAAAACTGAAGCTCAAAGAAAGCTGAGTCAGGAAAGCTACTTTGTGCCTATAAATTGATTTGGTCAAAGACAGTTGAGAAAGAAAAGTCAGTATTGCCTCTCCCACCCCCTAATTATTTGAAAGAATTATATAGAAGATAAACTTCAAGTTTTCACTTTCAATTGAATTCTCATCCCCAGTTAACTACTTCAAAATCTATATTGTGAAACGTAAGAAGAAACAAATAAAAGGGTCGGTATTACTCAATATAAACTACTGTAAGGAAAACAGACGTGCTGCAGTCTGCCAAGGCAGACATCTGGTACAGCATGACTCAGCGAGTTTGGAGTGCAGGCACACAACTCTGCTCATTACGTAACCACACCATGTGAGGTGTATTAGGTGATCACCCAAATGAGCTTGTGCTTGGCTGGGAGCCAGCCTGCTAATGCTGTACAGATGACTTGCACCTGGGCTTGCTCACACCCAGGCTTGCCTGTGCCCAAAGAGAGAGTAAAGCCATGTCAAAATATCCCACAAGTGTTTGGCCAGCTAACTGCCACTCGCCCACTGACAACCCTTGGACCTTAGTTAGAACCTGACAATTGGAATTACAAACAGTGTCCTGAACTATGCTGCTCAAATGGGCTCTGGTGGAAACCTGGGCAACAGTATATGGGTGCCCCGCAAGCATGGAGAAGGTGCTGAAGCAGCTGGAAGCACAGAGAATCTAGTAGGAGTGAGCTTTTGCCTGCAGAGTTGGATGGGCATTTTTGACTGCACTACAAGAATTACACACCTAGTCCCTGAGGGATGCAGTACAGGAAGGGCCCTCCAGGCACAGGCTGGCTGCTTGGAGGTCCAGCTACACAGCTCAGAAAAAAGGGTTAGAAGTTGCCACAAATGGGGAACTTCAGGCACTCGATGAGTGACATGTGCACAGATGTGGATAGATTTGATTTTGACCGGGACTGACTAAAAGAAAATCGATAAGCAGCCGAATAAAGTTCTCTTAATTTTGTGGAGACAGTTGTCCCTGAAGTAGCACTTCCAGAAAATGCCCAAAAGGGAGAAGGACATTGCTATGTGACCCAGTCCTGCCTGGGTACTCAGGTCAAAGACTACGTCCTGTAGCAAGGCGAGGTTGTAAAACCTTTTCTGTTTGACTAGGGAACTGGCCGAGGTGCACAGCTTGCAGGGATACTGGACAACCAAAGGCCACATTGGCAATGCACTGGTTCCTGCACCTGGATAAGTTTCTGAGCAAGGCTGCATAGATGGTTATGAAGACCAGTCAGTCAGTGAAACCTGTATCTTTGTACCTTGGCACTGGCCGCTTGGCTCTCTGCTTATGCACTGTGTATGTCTCTCCCATACCTGAATACATTCTGAGGGTGGATATTTTACACAGCTTGGCAGCTATGCTGTGTATTCTCAACATTGCTCTAGAGAGCCAGGAACCATTTGCCTTCGTGGGAAGGCAACAATGGACTTTCACAGTGTTACCACAGGGCTATATGCATAGCCCCACCGTATGTCATGGTCTTGGTAATGTTATGTTTACCTCTGATTCTCTTGCAGATTTAGAAGCAGCAACGCTCCTCTTGCTTGAGATTGGGACGGTGCAGCTGAGACTGCCTTCCTGGCAGCCAAGCGGGCTATTCAGGAAGCACAAGCCCTACGGGTAGTTGACCAGGGGTGCCCATTTGAGCTGGTTGTGCATGTGACCACAGATGGTTTCATTTGGGGCCTGTGGCAGTGCATGGAGTGCTTGAGAATGCCAGTGAGCTGTTGGTCCCAACTATGGAAGGGAGCTGAGCTCCAGTGTTCCTTGATAGAGAAACAGTTAGCAGCTGTATATGCCGCCCTTCAGTCTTGTGAGAGTGTAACAGGATGGGCTGCAGTCATCTTATGGATGACTTACTTACCTGATAGCAGGATAGGTGTGTTCATGGGTATGACCCCCTGGACTGGGATGGCACAGACACCCACTCTGGCAAAGTGGGACACCTACTTGGGGCAGCAGAGTATGCTGAGTACAGCCCGTTAGCAGCAGAGTTGCAAGAGGTCTTGGGACCTGTAGTCCTAATGCAAGATAAGGCCACGGGGTCTGAGGTACCCCTAGACCCTGAGCCTTCACCATTTAAGAAAGGATGCCCTGCCCCTGTCTCCCCTCCCCAGTTCCCAATGGGGCATGATACACAGATGGGTCTAGCCAACGTGCTACTGCTGTCTGGACTGCTGATGCAGTCCAAACAAATACTGACACCATACGACTTGAAACCACGTGTAGACACAGTAGCCAATGAGTTGAACTTAGAGCAGTGTGTATGGTGATCACCAAGGAGGTGACACCTATGGTGTCAATATGTACCTATGTATACCTATGTACGGTTATAGTACACATATGTAGCAATAGCTGGGCAGTCTATTGAGTCTAACCTTGTGGTTAACTACCTAGAAGTTACAAAAGTGACTAGTTGATCACTGGTCCATGTGGGGCCAGGCCATGTGGCAAGACCTATAGGAGGAAGGATGACATCCTCCGACTAGGTATGGGGATGAATGGTAACCTCTTATTGCTTGTCCCAGCACCTTTTCTTTCCCAAAGGTAGGGAAAGAAAAACCTGGCTTGATGTATAAAGCAATATTAGGGTAACATCAGTGTGGAGTGGTTGTGCGCCGTAACCTGGAGTTGTTGCTTCCTGTATTACTGCTGTGGTCTCTGGGTCCAGGGTTCTGCCCTGTGGGCATGTCTCCCCAATAGAAAAACTCCCCCAGCCTAGGGAGTGCAATGTAAGGCCTATGTGTCGGACCTGTGTGTCTGTGACCTGTGTGCTCAGAGCCTATGTATAAGACCTATGTGTTAGATCTGTGTGTCCAAGGCCTATGTCTCCCTCGGCCTAGTGGGTGAAGTGTAAGGAAAATGGATGTGCTGCAGTCAAGAACAGGCCAAGGCAGACATCCAGTCCAGATAACTCAGTGAGTTTGGAGCACAGAAGTGCAACTCTGCTCATTATGTAACTACGTCACATGAGGCACATTAGGTGATCACCCTTGAGCTCATGCTTGACTCAGAGCCACTCTTGTCTGTAAAAGGCATATTTACCCTGCTAATGCTGTACATATGGCTTGTGCCCGAGCTCACTCATGCCCAGGCTCACTTGCACCCAGGGAGAGAGTAAAGCCATATTGAAACTATCTACAATCCCTCAAGTGTTTTCTCAGCTACCCACCACTTGCCCACCAACTCCCTTCGGTCTTCAGTTAGAAGCTGACAACTACCCCTTAAGAATACATATATGTCATTTTTTAAAAATTTCTGGCACATGTGTACTCTCATGTAAAAATTAACCTTCCTGCTGAAAACAGCAATGAACACTACATTTTTTGAAATGTTTTAAAAATTTTACAAGAATTCAAGAGATGCCCTTGATTTAAAAAAAAAAAAAATGAAAACAGTAATCTAGAGAGTTAAATAAACTCTAAAGCTTCCTACTACTTCAAAGGCACCTGATAATCTCTGATGACCTTTGAGGCATTTTTGACAGCTGCATGGAAAGAGGAAGATAGAGCCGAGGGCCCACCCTTGGAGTGGAGTGTGTTAGATTAAAAAATCCCCAAATAAAGAAGAGCCCCTTGTGCTATATCTTCAGGGGAAAACACAGTAGTATCTAGGTTCAATCAACCAACCAACCAATAGATAGGTAGGTAGATAAGATAGATAGATATATTAGTAAGTATTTAGTCAGGTGTATGCAGAGCAGGAGAGGGTTCCCTGCATCACCCCAACATCGGGTGATGGTCAGGCAGTTATTAACTATCTCTCTAAAGTAATAGTTGGTCATAGATGATGCCAGGGAAAGGCAGTCTTCTAATAGATAGGAAACACCTGAAACTAGTAATCAGTAGCTTCCTGATAAGATCTCAGGAGTTGGGCGAGTGGGGAGAAGTAACTTAAGACTCCAGAAGTATGCCAGTATATAAAACCCCAAGTCAAAAGGTCAAACCATGTACTTACCTTCCATCTCACTTGCTTGGCCCTCTTCCAAGTGTACTTTTCTTCCTTTTATTCTAAAGCTTACTTTTCTTCCTTTCATTCTGAGGCTTTTTAATAAACTCTCACTCCTGCTCCAAAAGTTGCCCCAGTCTCTCCTTCTGCCTTATGCCCCTCAGTCAAATTCTTTTTCTGAGATGGCAAGAATTGAGGTTGCTGCAGACCTGTATAAATACAGATTTGCTGCCAGTAACAGATAAGATAGATAGATAGATAGATAGATAGATAGATAGATAGATAGATAGATAGATAGATGTATAAGTATTTTTCTTTTCCTAGACTATGTTAGAAGCCATAGCAGAGTTTTTAATACTTTATGTATTTTCTTTTTCTAGCCTATGTTAAAAAGCCAGAGCAGAGTTTTTAATACTTTATGTATTGTTTTCTTTCCCTAACCTATGTTAGAAGCCATAGCAGAGTCTTTAACAGTTCTTTACTTCATTGTCCAGTGATTTAATTTTAAGAGGAAAATTTTTAAGAGAAGTATTGTAAGAAAATGAAAGGGATAAAGAAGTTGAGGCTGCTTCTTTATACATGAGATATCATTATTGTTTCTTAGAGGGAAAACTGCTGTTGCTATAGACTGGAATTTCCTCTTTTTAGAACAAAAGTTTTGGTTCCTTGTACGGTTATCTATTGCTTTTTAACAACCCCAAAGTTTAGTTGCTGAAACCAAAATTTATTTTACTTAAAAATCTTCAATATGGGCACAGCTATCAGGGATGAGTCATCTCTGCTCCACTTGGCATCTGTTGGCATAGTTCAATGGCTAGGGACTAGAACCATTTGAAGCCTTGATTATTCAAATCTCTGGTGGCTGATGCCAACTGTTGCCTGGGACCTTAGCTGGAGCTAACTGCCAGAACATTGACACGTAAGCTCTCCACGCGGCTTGGGCTTCCTGACAGGTTCATCTAAGGCAAAGTATACTTTATCTGTTTAACAATGTTTTTCCTCTCTCATTTCTTTTTGTTATTAAGTTCTAGGGTACCTGTGCACAACGTGCAGGTTTTTACATATGTATACATGTGTCATGTTGGTGTGCTGCACCCATTAACTCGTCATTTACAATCCTCTCTCATTTCTGCATTTCTTAGTTGCTTGCTGAAAGTGTCAGGCAGACAAATGTGTTTTTCTATCTAAAAGAGCCTCTTTAGAAGAACTGGTTCAAAGTTATTTTAACTAAAATTCCTAGTAAGAATACTTCCCACAGTGGCAGTAAGTGTGGAAACTGGAGGAACATGGACATGGTGAGGATGTAAAGCTCAGGTCACCCTGCTCCATGGGGTCAAATTTCCCTAGCTCTGCCAGCTCTACTTCATGACATTTCCTCTGCCCTAATTCTTTTGAATTTGAGACCCATTCATGAAAACTCTCCTCTCCCTCCACCTTTTTCTGCATTTTCTTCAGTCCAGCTATCAAAACTAGACCAGCGTTACTTTAACCAAAAGGTTTCTACCCAAATAAAGAGCTAAAGTAATTTTCCACTAACGTGTTTTAATCATTGCCTTACAGACTGCACCTAATGAAATCAAACACATCAGACACAGATTTCCCCTGCATAAAGAGAACACACTGGGTATAAAGAATTCCAGCAAAGGTTGTTAAATCAGGCTCCATCTAAACACACGGGGGCCAGCTTTTTCTAGCTCTTGGGGTCTAAGAAGCCTGAAAACAGAAGTATGAATTAGATAGAGTTTCTTTTAGCTGATTCCTTACACCCCCTCTCAGTGGCCTTGTCTGCTTCCAAATATTGAAAATTTTTTCCTTTACTTGATTGCTTGAAATGCTTACAGTGAGCCTCACAAGACAATTCCTACCTTCTGACCCACCAAAACTTTGCATCCAAGTCCTGTTCTCTCAAGCCCTACCCCTCACCTCAACAGCCCAATATATAATTTCATGCTGGGATATTAGTATCTACTTATGGTTAAATTAATTCTTGCCACTCTTAAAATTAGGGTTGCTAAAGTAATGCTTGTATTCATATAAGCAGACTGGAGTTTAGAACATTTAGCCAGGAGACTATGCGGCATAGTTCAATCACGCTGGGCTAAAAACTATCTGATCTCTGACAGTAAGAGTTATTCTATTCACACTGCTCTGTATTATAGAAAAGTAAATAAGTTGGTTTTTCTGAACACCTTGCTCCATTATTATTGATCCAACATTACTGTAAATCAAACTAATTATTGCTCATTTACATCTCTATTGCAATGACTTTGGCTATACCGTACTACCAGTATATTCTTGTTGCATTCAGATTGGCCTGACATTCCTGCCTAAGCTAGTCACTAATCTCTCTGTCTCTATCCTTCCCCATTACACACTGCACTCAACACAGCAGCCAGAGGTTTCCCAGTGAAAGTCAGATTATGTTGCTCCTCTGCTCAAAGCAACACGTTATCTCTCAGATCTTTTTCTATATATATATATAGAAATATATATAGAGAGAAATATATATATATATATATATACTTTAAGTTCTAGAGTACATGTGCACAACGTGCAGGTTTGTTACATATGTATACATGTGCTATGTTTTTGCGCTAGTTCAACCATTGTGGAAGACGGTGTGGCAATTCCTCAAGGATCTAGATCTCTCAGATCTTTTGCTCTTGCTCCCTCCCCTCTAGATAACCTCTTTACTTTTTCTGGAACTAACCAGGCACATTCTCACCTCAGAGCTTTTATACTTGCTCTTCACTCATCCTGATTCTCTCTTCCCCAAGATAGTATTATTGCTCATTCTTTCTCCATCAACATTTTGATTAAAAGTTGCCTTCTCAGAAAGGTACCAGAATTTTCTGCTTAAGTATGTCTAAACACCTAGAGCCCCTTTTTTGCTCTAGTTTTTTCCATAGTTATTTTCTTCTGTTACTGATTCACTTAATTTCATACATTATTGCTGTTTTAACTGTTAGAATGTAAACTTCACAGAAGCAGAAATTTTTGACAGTTTTGCTCTCTGATGTACCGCCAGCTCCTATAAAAACTGCCTAGCAAACAATTGATGTTCAATAGATAAATACTAAACGAATAAACATTTTTGGTACTTCCTCTCATTTTGTATCTTCAGGTTCCTTAGGAAAAGTAAAACTTATTGAGGTTCCAAAATTAATGTCAGTTATAAATGTGACCTTTCGTTAGTTACTTGGTCCAAAGCAACTCTCTGCATCATGCAGTAAGAGATTTGAAAGTACATTCTTCTCTCCCCAGTAACCTTTGCTTACCTAATGCAATATGAACATATTTTCTATTCTGGGCTTACCTAATATGATCACACTATTTCTGGGCACAATGTCTCCTCTCTAAATGCTGATGCAATTTATGAATCCTGCATAGCTCAATGGAGTTGGGTCATGAAAAATTATTTGAAAATAAACATGACTAAATGATTTAGTCCCTTAACATCTTGTTCAAATATTTGCTACATAATGTAGTGACGTTATGGAACTGTGACAATGGAGTCACAGATGTGCAAACAAATGTGAATGATAATATATATCGAAGGATTTTATATATAAAAGTATCTCTAAATTCTTTTAGTATCAGTTCTGTAGCAAAAATCTTTTAGTCATACTGTTCATTGGTTGCTCATTAGGCTCTAAATTCACGAAAGTCAGAGTTTTACACAAACGCACTGAGTTGTATTCAAGAGACTGGAGCAAGCAGAGAAACTAGTATAAAGGCTTTCCAAGGTAAGTCCCACCATGCATTTCTGTCTAGTTACAGAAGGTGCTTTTTAAATTTAGCTGACTACAAAGACCACTGTCACAGAGATCAATCTTGCTTAGTACAGACTTTTCAAAAGCATTCTGTCTGGAAATATGCATTGGCTTTACACACACGTAACAGAGCTGTGCTTTGCTTTCCAGGCTATTCACACCTTATTCTACTACTGCTTTTTCACAAAAATGGATTAAGAGGGCACAAGTTTATACCTGCGCCAACACATATAAAAGGAAACCAAAGGGGGACTGAAAGCAGACACAAAATATATCCGGTTCTTTTTAGGCATGATGCCCACATTTCAATAGAGCCACTCCTTAAATTCCTTTAGACCTGCACTGAAGATCCCTTCCAGCTCAAATATTCTATGCTTCACTGATTCTTTCAGACCCTTGGGGTATTGATGTAAACTAATTTGTGTGGCTGAATTAGGATGAGGCTTCTGATGCTTAAACAGTGACAATTTCACGGTGCAAGAAATACAGGGACGAGAAAGCTAGCTTGGTAAGAAAGAGCTTATTCTGTCAGAATTTTCTCTTTAAAACACAGCAGTGACTTTGTTCAGGTCTAAGCAACTCAAATTTTCCCTGAGGCTGCCAGCCCTGCAACATAGGGAAGGCATGGTCCCCAGGAATAGGACAAAAGGTGGAAACAAGTAGCAGGAAAAATAGTAGGAACATGCCAAGGGAGAGAAAAACAAAGGACATTGTTCCACCACTGCACAGATATTAGTATAATCTGCTTCATTGCTTTACCTGATTGGGTTCAAAGGAAATGCAGTTAATTGAAGAAGGAAATAATGATTTTGGAGTCAGGAAGCCTACATAATGCAATCAACTAGTTTGTGCAGGTGTCTTAATTTCTCTTAGTGTTATTCTCCTTAACTTTAAAATTAAAGAATTTGGCTCTGAAGAGTTAAACGGGTTTGTAACGCAGAAGTACCTGGGTTTCCTGGAGGGAAAGAACATCTAGTTCAAAACGTAGCTATTTGGTTGAAATAAAAAAGAATACATAAAAGCATCTGCCACCTATTAGATTCTTGAGTAATATTTGTTTTAAAACAACAAAGAAATCTTATATGTAATTTGGGGGAGGTGGTTAGAAAGATCAAATAGGAACAAATAAAGATGAGAATTCTAAAATTATTTTTCCTTTACCTTTTCATTGCGTGCGATGCTTTTAGTTCACCCTGAATTATACATATGACACTGGGTGACTTTGCATATATGAAAAACTTTTCTAAATGGTGGCATGTTGGAAGTCCCAGTTGGCAAGAGATTATGAAACAAGGGCAGTTTTTAAAAGGGATAGGGAAAAACAGACAGAAGCAAATGACTGATGTGTTCCAGAAAGGAGCTAAGAGTATAAATTATCAGGCCCAAGGTATGTGGTGCTCTTGATTTCAATCTGAGTCAGTATTCAAGTTCAAGAGATCTGCCCCGAGGAAGCATGGCAGGGCACAGCTCTAGTTGACAGATGTGTTAGGTACAAGTAGAAGTTTGGGCCATTGCTGGCTGTATCATTAGGTGGTTCTAAGAGAGTTATCCAAAGCAGAGGACATTCCTGGGGTCCAAGGACCAGTTCAGGGATTTAGGATCCCTTATAAGGGTAAGGGTCGGTGTCAGGCTCAGCCCCATGCCCCGGCCGAGAACATTACTGGAATGGTAATTATATGTCAGAGTCCCAAGTGGAAGTCTAGCCAGGAGACTGGGAAGGACACCCACCCAGAATTTAAAAAGAGCTGCAAATATTCCATTAGTCAAGGCTCTCACTGGTTTAAGGATTAGATAATTTTGAGCCTGCAGGTGGGAGAGTTTTAGAGCCCATAGCTGTGGAAAATGGCACTGGCCCTAAATGGTAACATCTGCAGATATAGCCAAGCACACACTTTCCCACCAGTTGTAACACATCCCCAACATTCAGCAACTACAAATATTACCCAACTCCCAGAATGCACTCTACCTACAGTAGAATACAGTATGTCAGTGAGTGGGAAATTTACCACTACAAGGACCCAACTGAAGGGGAAACTAAAAGAGGAGGGAAATGCAGAAGGCAAGTTCCAGATACTTTCTCATAAAGTTTGTTCATGCAAATGAGTACCAGGTATATTTCACACTGACTTCACTTGAGTACCTTTCCTTGCAAGATTTTCACAAAATTGAAGGTGTAGAGGACATTTAGATTCCAAATCCAACCCACAGGCATGTGGTAGAGGGTGGAGGTAGTATTTGATCTTTCAGGCTAAAATGGAAGAGCAAGTGCAGATGGAGTGATTTCCTGTGCTAACCAGAAAGCAATAAGCAATGTGGTCTCCAACCGGGGAGGGGCATGCACTTCACCTATCCCATTAAAAATCCTACACACAGAAGAGGAAGTACCTCAGCAGATACAGGAGCCCTAATTTTATCAACAATAGTCCTCTGACAAAGGGAGTGAGTGATTGTCTTCTAAATGAGAACAAATATTTCACAAGCACAGTTGGAAGAACCTAGCAGTTCAAGCTAGCAGTTTTAAAAATACAAACAATTAAATGTTTGGCTAGAAAATAATTTCAGAAACTTTATTTAGGACCAAAGCCAGCTCTGGTAGTTTGAAACAAACACAGTGTGTTTCATTAAGGGGCTCGGGAAGTAACATAAAATATTTTCCATCAAATTTGCCTCCAGGTAGTTGTACAGAAATTCAGTCAGCAATTTCAGTATAATTTGAGAAAAAATAGCAGGCAGTCCCTTCAGCAATTAAAGACACATCTCAAACGGTAAATAAAATGGAGTTAACTCAGCTCTAAAGGTAATCAATCCTGCATGGCACTGAGAGTAGAGAAAGTAAAGTAGTAAACGAAACAAACAACACGAATCTTTACATAAAGGAGATAAGATTCAGTGAGGATGAAGAGTAGGAAAGCCTGTGGAAGAGATGGCAAAACAAGCACTCAGCTGAATTCTAAGCAGAATAAGTAACTAGAACCCAAATGGGAAATGGCTAACACAATCAGTCTGTCTACAAACAGGTAACAAAATACTAATGAGACTGGTTGTTGCTGTTTCAGAAATGAACCAAGAGAATTTATATTTAAGAGCTTTCAACAGGATCAGACCACCTCTAATGTGGTGTTATGTCATCATAACAGAGAGAAGTTCATTCAGCACCCACATGCCAACCTACTCCAAGACCCTGGAAGGGAGTATTCTTATATTTCTCTGACATCCAAACATCATTTACCTTCTGACAGTATGTGAATATAAGACAGTATAGTAAAATGATTATATCGTGGATTTGGTAGCAGAGAATTAAGGCTTAAACCTAATTCTGTAAATTCCAAGGTATATAACCTTAGGCAGATTCCCTCACCCCTCTAGGCTTTCATATATACAGGTATTTTCAAGAGAAGACAAGATCTACTTCATAAGAATGCCTTCAGGATTATATGAGGCAGAGTTGGAAGCCAATGGAATACTCCTTGATTATTGAAAATTCTTGCGAATATATGCAGATCAAAATGTAAATACATGTAGATATATTTTATTCAATTAGTAACTCTGTCCTGAAATTGAGTTACATTATCTGATTTCATAGATGAAGAAATTGAAGCTGACTTCCTAGAGTCTCCTTTCTCTTTTCAAATGACACCAACCAAATCAGATAAAAACAAATTTATTCAGGCACAGAGTTATCGATTGTCTGTGTAAGCTTTTTAATTGTCAACAAAGGACCTCAAAACCATTAAGAATTTTGAGGAATGGCACCTAATGCCCTGAGAGTCTCTTCTTAATACTGTACCAATTTCCAGCTCATCATTGTTTTATATTTGCTTCTTTGCTAATCTGTTTCTCCCCTAGGAGTTTGATCAACTTTGCTGTTTTACTGATACTATTAGCTTTACTTATCACTTGCTTCAGTCTGAGAATGAAAGAGAAATGGAATTGTATTATTTATCTCCCTATAAAATAATGTTATAGTTTATTTTGAAATATCTACAAAATCTAGAAAAATAGACAAGGAGCTAACAAACTGTTAGACCCAAAATGTAGGCACAGCACAGATCAAAACAAACACAAATCTATCAGCCATCACTAACACCCTGTGAAATAATGTAATCTTATTTTCAGAGGTGTAGAGTTGTCAAAATCCCTTATAGTTGTTAAGAAGGAATCTCCAGTTTTAAGATACTTATCTCTCAGGTTCTTCCTTTTGAGATAGTCATCATAATGTCTATGGAAGTAAAGAAAACTGAGTTGGATGTACTGGCAATATCCTAGAGGAAAGCTCAGCTGGCTGACCTGACAAGCACTAAGAAAGTGACGGTAATTTGGGGGAGTCCGTATGGTTCATGACTTATCTGTGATCCATTAACAGTTTTTCCCATCTCAGTTTATTTCTGTCCTGTTTGCTCTGTCTGAAGGGTATTCTCTAGCCAGTCAATAAAATGAAGCCACCATACAGTAAAGTGAAGCATCTTTATTTATTACTCCAAGTAAACCAGCATTGCCCAGACTCACCAGAGTTATGTAAACTTCTTGTCACTTTGAGAGCCTCAGGCAGAGTAAATTGATGGAAGACAGTGGTCTAGATTCCACACCCACTCGGATATACATGCTTTTGTTGCTTTTTGTTTGGGCTTTGGTTTGTACAGTGTGGTTGTCCCTGAGTATAATCCTCAGGAATCTCTCCTAAACAGGAACAACAACAACAACAAAAAACTCACTGCTTTGTGTGGTGGCTCGTGCCTGTAATCCCAGCATTTTGGGAAGCCAAGGTGGGCAGATCATTTGAGGTCAGGAGTTCAAGACCAGCCTGGCCAACATGGTAAAACTCCATCTCTACTAAAAATACAAAAATTAGCCAGACATCATGGTGGTGTGCACCTGTAGTCCCAGCTATTTGGGAGGCTGAGGCAGAAGAATCGCTTGAACCTGGGAGGTAGAGGTTACAGTGGGCAGAGATCAGACCACTGCACTCCAGCATGGGAGACAGAGTGAGGTTCCATAAAAAAAAAATTTAAAAAAAGAGAGAGAGAGAAAGAAAAAAGAAAAGTAATTGAGGCATGTGGGCTAAAAACATTGACAACACCTGCAAGGTTTATAGAACTACAGAAACTTGAGCAAATCCCAGACCTATCAAATTAGAATCTGTAAGTTACCAAGATCTTAGGAGGTATCTATATGCATTAAAGGTGATAAATGCTATGTTTAAGGCTCAACCTTTAACTTAAGCCAGTTGAGAACCATGCTACCAAGTTAAAATGAGTCAAAAGGGGAAGTGTGAACTGGGAAAATCTGTTAAGTCTGTCTAGCATTATGGGATCAAATTATTGGTTGGTGGGAAGTTGAAAAAGAGAAGGAATGCCATTGATTCCATTCAGCTTATGCACTGTAGTTTTTTATACAGTTCTATTGCAGTCTCAGTGCAAGAGCCTCCTTGATTCCCTTAACTGGGAGGCTCCACAAAGACCAAACTTTGCTGCCTTTTCTTACACTGGATTTTGCCTGTGAGAATAGAGTGGCAGGATTCTCCTGCTGCCACAGAAGGTCCACACTCCTCCTCTTCTCACTACATCAAAAGCCTTGTTCTGATAATTTGCTCCAGGGCAAATCTCTTTATTCTGGCTCTCTTTGTGAATGATTTATCCATCTTACCAGTACGTGATGTGAAGGTCACTAGGCTGACACGAGTTGTAGAGGAATATTCAGGAGAGGTATGTTTGGTTTATAGTTGCCATAGCTGATTCATCAGTTGGGGCTAATAAATGGCCACCCAGGCTGGAATTTAGGTAAGAAATTTGTGGAAAATGGAAGTGACGTATTTTGTGATGGATGCCCTGTATTCACTGCAGCAGGCAGTTAAAATGTGTCCTTTGTCTGAAGGACTGAGCCCTGCAACCTACAGTTGCTAGACCTTTTATCCACTGGCTTCCAGTTACATTTGACAAATGGGAGTCACTGGAAGGGGATTAGATAGGGCAGAGGAGGGGAGAAGCCATAGTATTTCTCTCATGGCTCTACTTTCAGAACTGTCTCTGGCAATGGCTTTATCTCCTTATAGCTGAATTTCACTGGAGTCCTTCTACCGTATTTTCATCTCATGCAAGGGACTCTTCCTATCATAATTCCAGCTGTGGCTTAGCAAGGCACCTACCATGGTAATTCCTATTCTTTCCAGGTAGCCCTACTCATGGGTTCTGGCAACACTACCTCCTCCCATTGTCCTTCTCCCACAGGGGCTTGGAACAGCATCCAATTTCTGCCCCTTCAGCTCTTCTCAAACCTTTTAAACTTGTTCTTTGTATTTATTTCCTTCTACCGAACAGTTTAGAGTTGTTTCCATTTCACTGGCCTCACTCTGATATGCTGAACTCATATTCTACAAGCTTAAGCATCAGTGGCCTATCTTGGGGAAATCTGTCCCAGTGGGAAATGTCATTGAAATTAACCTTCATGCACAGAATGAGGAACATAGAATTTTGTTTCTAGAAAGAGGTTTCGGAATTACCCAAGCACATCATTTCAGAAATGATGAGCTATTTCCCAGACACAATAAGTTCCATGGCCAGTCTTATACAGTTATTAAATGGGAATGCCAGGACGAGCTCTGGCCATATTGAGTGTGCTTCCATTGTTCTATATTTCTTCTATGGTATATTTGTTGGCTGCATGAAACCATATGCATGGTTGATACCAAATATTGTATATAGATATATATTTCAGTGCTACTAGCCAAAGTTATATTAGAGGGAATTAATGAGCATGTTCAGAGTTGTGTGCTTTACATATACATACATTTTTACCAAATGTAAAGAAACCTATTAAATATGGTTGAAATTAACCATGACAACCTAAATTCCTAACATAGGATATATTTGTTTTTATATGAATAGAGATAAAAGAGACTGAAAGAAGAGTTGAAACATTTTTTAAAAATGACATAAATGGGAAAAAAAAGAGCATTAAGACCATAAAATAGCCTGTTGACAAATTGGTGGGTGATTTCATGGGAAGACAATGACATCAGAGTTAAGTAAACATGACAGATTAAGAATTTAGAAAAGCAATATGGAATTTACAAGAAAATTATGCAACAAAATTTATTTTAAGGGAGAAACATTGCTGAATAAACACCTTAAGAAGTTAAAGAAAAATAAATGTTTGCATCACTGTATAAGGCACAATCCTGGAGGTGCTGCATAAAATCATCAAACTGAAAGGCTCAATTTAGGGCAGAGATTAATAGACAAGATAAAAGAAAAAAGGAATAAAGTTTTTTAAGTGCATTTCTGGCATCTGCAGCAGTTCTGAACAGGTGGTATAATGTTGGAATTAAAAACATAAAATCCAAAATCAAACTATTTGGGCTCAAATATAAGCTCTGCCATTTATGTGTTGTATATATTTGTTAGGGTAGCCCAGGATTCAATATAAAAAAAAAATAGCAAGGGGGAGTGAGGTGCCACCACTGCCTGCATTTTTTGAGTGAGTTCAGCTTGTGCGTGAGCAAATGAGTGAAAAGGAGAGTGCACAGTGGCACTGGGAGGCTGGGCTGAGTGGTTTTGAGAGATTACCTGAAGTTGGACTCAAAAGCAAGACCTACTGCTAACTCTGTAATGAAATAAGATATCAAGAAACCACTGATGGTTTTGGGGTAGGTGAAGGTACTTATTCAGATAGTTGAGGCCTGTCCCAGAAAGTCATTGTAGAGTTAACTGCAACAAGTTGGTTTACAGCTGATGCTGTCTGGAAAGCACCACGTCCTGGCAGGAGGCCAACCAGCACAAAAATAGAGCATTAAACCACTAAAGCTAAGAACCCTAAAGAAGTCCATTGCACTGCCCCCTTCCCCCACCATCTTGACTGGAACAGCTGGTATCCACAGCTTAGAGACCCACAGATGGTTCACATCACAGGATTCTGTCCAGATAAGCCCTAGTATTAGCCCAGAGCCAGGTAAACTTGCTGGTGGCTAGGCCCAGAAGAGACAATAATCACTGCAGTTCAGCTCATAGGATGCCATATCCATAGGAAAACAGGGAGAGAACTTCATCAAGGGAATACCCCATGGGACAAAAGACTCTGAACAACAGCCTTCAACCCTAGACCCTCCCTCTGACAGATCCTACCCAAATGAGAAGGAACCAGAAGACCAACTCTGGTAATATGGCAAAACAAGGCTCTCCAACACCCCACAAAAATCACACTAGTTCACCAGCAATGGATCCAAACCAAGAAGAAATCCCTGATTTATCTGAAAAGAAATTCAGGAGGGTAGTTATTAAGCTAATGAGGGAGGGACCAGAAAAAGGCAAAGCCCAATGCAAGGAAATCCAAAAAATGATATAAGAAGTGAAAGGAGAAATATTCAAGGAAATAGATAGCTTAAAGAAAAAACAATACAAAATTCAGGAAACTTTGGACACACTTTTCGAAAAGTGAAATGCTCTGTAAAGTCTCAGCAATAGAATTGAACAAGTAGAACAAAGAAATTCAGAGCTCGAAGACAAGGTCATTGAATTAACCCAAGCCAACAAAGACAAAGAATAAAGAATAAGAAAATATGAACAAAGCCTCCAAGAAGTCTGGGGTTATGTTAAACAATGAAACCTAAGAATAATAGGTGTTTCTGAGGAAGAAGAGAATTCTAAAAGCTTGGAAAATATATTTGGGGGAATAATCAAGGAAAACCTCCCTGGCCTTGCTAGAGACCTAGACATCCATATAAAAGAAACACAAAGAATGCCTGGGAAATTCCTTGCAAAAAGATCTTCATCTAGGCACATTGTCATCAGGTTATCTAAAGTTAAGATGAAGGAAAGAATCCTAAGAGCTGTGAGACAGAAGTGATAAAGGAAACCTATAAAGGTAAACCTATCAGATTAACACAGATTTCTCAGCAGAAATCCTACAAGATAGAAGGGATTGGGGCCCTATCTTCAGCCTCTTCAGACAAAACAGTTATCAGCCAAGAATTCTGTATCCAGTGAAACTAAGCATCACATATGAAGGAAATGTTCAGTCTTTTTCAGACAAACAAATGCTAAGAAAATTTGCCATTACCAAGCCACCACTAAAAGCACTACTAAAAGGAGCTCTAAATCTTGAAACAAATCCTGGAAATACATTGAAACAGAACCTCTTTAAAACATAAATAGCACAGGACCTATAAAACAAAAACACAAGTTAAAAAGCAAAAAGAAACAACAAAGCAAAGTACACAGCCACAAAGAGCAAGGGTACTTCACATTTCAATACACTGAATGTAAATGGCCTAAATGCTCCACTTAAAAGATACAGAACGCAGAATGGATAAGAACTCACCAACTAACTAGCTGCTGCCTTCAGAAGACTTGCTTAACACATAAGGACTCACATAAAGTAAAGGGGTAGAAAAAGGCAAATGGACACTGAAAGCAAGCAAGGGTAGCTCTTCTTATATCAGACAAAACAAAGTTTAAAGCAATAACAGTTAAAAGAGACAAAGAGAGACATTATATAATAGTAAAAGGCCTTGTCCAACAGGAAAATATCACAATCCTGAACGTACATGCACCTAACACTGGAGCTCCCAAATTTATAAAACAATTACTAATAGACCTAAGAAATGAGACAGACAGCAACACAATAATAGTGGGGGACTTCAATATTCCACTGACAGTACTAGACAGGTCACAGACAGACACTCAACAGAGAAACAATGGATTTAAACTATACCACTGGAACAAATGGACTTAACAGATATATACAGAACATTTCTTCCAACAACCACAGAATACACCTTCTATTCAACAGCGCATGAAACTTTCCCCAAGATAGACCATATGATGTGTCATAAAATGAGCCTCAGTACATTTGAGAAAATTGAAATTACATCAAGCACTCTCTCAGACCACAGTGGAATAAAACTGGAAATCAACTCCAAAAGGAACCTTCAACACCATGAAACTACATGGAAATTAAATTACCTTCTCCTGAATGAGCATTGGGCCCCAAATGAAATCAAGATTGAAATTAAAAAATTCTTCAAACTGAACTACAATAATAACACAACCTATCAAAACCACTGGGGTACAGCAAAGGTAGTGATAAGAAGAAAGTTCATAGCCCTAAATGCCTATATCAAAAAGACTGAAAGAGCACAAACTGACATTCTAAGGTCACACCTCAAGGAACTAGAGAAATAAGAAAAAATCAAATCCAAACCCAGCAGAAGAAAGGAAATAACCAAGATCAGAGGAGAACTAAATGAAATTGAAAAAAAACAAATGCAAAAGGTAAATGAAACAAAAAACTGGTTCTTTGAAAAGATAAATAAAGTTGATAGACCATAAGCAAGATTAACCAAGAAAAAAGAGAAAATCCAAATAACCTCACTAAGAAATGAAATGAGATATTACAACTGACACCACTGAAATAAAAAGATGATTCAAGGCTACTATGTACACCTTTATGCACATAAATAGAAAACCTAGAAGAGACAGATAAAGTCCTGGAAAAATACAACCCTACTAGCTTAAAACAGGAAGAATTAGATACCCTGAACAGACCAACAACAAGCAGCAAGATTGAAATGGTAATTTTAAAATTACCAACAAAAAAATGTCCCGGACCAGAGGGATTCACAGTAGAATTCTACCAGACATTTAAAGAAGAATTGGTATCAATCCAATATTCCACAGGGTAGAGAAAGAAGGAACCCTCCCTAATTCATTCTATGAAGCCAGCATCATCCTAATACCAAAACAACAAAAGGACATAACCAAAAAAGAAAACTACAGACCAACATCTTTGATGAACATAGATGCTAAAATCCTTAACAAAATACTAGCTAATCAAATCCAATAACATATCAAAAAGATAATCCACCATGATCAAGTGGGATTTATACCAAGGATGCAGAAATGGTTTAACATACACAAGTCAATAAATGTAATACACCACATAAACAGAATTAAAAACGAAAGTCACATGATTATCTCAATAGATGCAGAAAAAGCATTCAACAAAATCCAGCATCGCTTTATGATTAGAACTCTCAGCAAAATCAGCATACAAGGGACATACCTGAATATAATAAAAGTTATCTATGACAAAACCACAGCCAACGTAATACTGAATGGGCAACAGTTGAAAGCATTCTCTCTTGAGAACTGGAACAAAACAAGGATACCCACTCTCACCACTCCTCTTCAACATAGTACTGGAAATCCTAGCCAGAGCAATCAGACAAGAGAAGGAAATAAAGGGCATCCAAACTGGTAAAGAGGAAGTCAAACTGTCACTGTTTGCTGACAATATGATTGTTTACCTTGAAGACCCTAAGGACTCCTCCAGAAAGCTCCTTGAACTGATAAAAGAATTCAGCAAAGTTTTTGGATACAAGATTAATGTACAAAAGTCAGTATCTCTTCTATACACCAACAGCGACCAAGCAGAGAATCAAATCAAGAATTCTACCCATTTTAAGATAGCTGCAGGAAAAACAAACAAACAAAAAAAAACTTAGGAATATACCTAACCAGGGAGTCGAAAGACCCCTACAAGGAAAACTAGAAGACACTGCTGAAGAAATCATAGACGACACAAACAAATGGAAACCATCCCATGCTCACGGATGGATAGAATCAATATTGTGAAAATGACCATTCTGTCAAAAGCAATCTACAAATTCAGTGCAATCTCCATCAAAATACCACCATCATTCTTCACAGAATTAGAAAAAACAATTCTACAATTCATATGGAACCAAAAAAGAGCCTGTATAGTCATAGCAAGACTAAGCAAAAAGAACAAATCTGGAGGCATCACAGTACCTGATTTCAAACTATACTGTAAGGCCATAGTCACCAAAACAGTTTGGTACTAGTATAAAAACAGGTACATAGACCAATGGAACAGAATAGAGAACCCAGAAATAAACCCAAATACTTACAGCCAACCAATCTTTGACAAAGTAAACAACAACACAAAGTGGAGAAAGGACACCATTTTCAACAAATGGTGCTGAGATAATTGGCTAGCCACATGTAGGAGAATGAAACTGGATCCTCATCTCTGACCTCATACAAAAATCAACTCAAGATGGGTTAAGAACTTAAACCTAAGACGCGAAACTATAACAATTCTAGAAGATAAAATTGGAAAAACCCTTCAAGACATTGGCTTACGTAAGGATTTCATGACCAAAAATCCAAGAGTAAATGCAATAAAACAAAGACAAATAGCTGGGATCTAATTAACTAAAGAGATTTGCATGGCAAAAGAACAGTTAGCAGAGTAACCAGACAACCTACAGAGTGAGAGAAATCTTCACAATCTATACATCTGACAAAGGACTAATATCTAGAATCTACAATGAACTCAAACAACAAATCAGTAAAAAAAAAAAAAAACAAATCCCATCAGAAAGTGATCTATGGACATAAATAGACAATTCTCAAAAGAAAATATACAAATGGCCACCAAACATATGAAAAACAGTGCTCAACATCACTAATGATCAGGGAAATACAAAGCAAAACCACAATGCAATACTACCTTACTTCTGCAAGAATAGCCATAATCAAAAAATCAAAAAACAATAGATGTTGGTATGGATGTGGTGAACAGAAAACACTTCTATACTGCTGGTGGGAATGTAGACTAGTACAACTGCTATGGAAAATAGTGTGGAGATTCCTCAAAGAACTAAAAGTAGAACTACCATTTGATCCAGCAATCACACTACTGGGAATCTACCCAGAGGAAAAGAAGTCATTATTCAAAAAAGATACTTGCACATGCATGTTTATAGTAGCAAAATTCACAATTGCAAAATCGTGGAACCAACCCAAATGCCCATCAATCCGCAAGTGGATAAAAACTCTGGCATATTATATATACAACGGAATACTACTCAGTTATAAAAAGGAATGTATTAACAGCATTTGCAATGACCTGGATGAGATTGGAGACTATTATTCTAAGTTAAGTAACTCAGGAATGGAAAACCAAACATCATATGTTCTCACTGATATGTGGAAGCTAAGCTATGAGGACACAAAAGCATAAGAATGATACAATAAACTCTGGGGACTTGGGGGGAAGATGAGAAGGGGTAAGGGATAAAAGACTACAAATATGGTGCAGTATATACTGCTCGGGTGATGGGTGCACCAAGATCTCACAAATCACCGCTAAAGAACTTACTTGTGTAATCAAATGCCACCTGTAGCCCAATAACTTATGGAAAAAGAGAATTTTAAAAATTTCCTTTGGAATAAAAAAAATCCAAAAATATATTAAATGTAAAAGCCAGAAGAAATGTATTTCTTGTTTAAATAACAGTCTGAGTTTTGCTGATAAGAGATGGCACAAGAATTGATTATGGTATGTAGCTAGCCATGTTGTGTGACTTAGGCCTAGTTATTTAACTTCTGTGGGCTTCTGGGATTTCCTTCCTTCCTTCCTTCCTTCCTTCCTTCCTTCCTTCCTTCCTTCCTTCCTCTTTCTTCCTTTCTTTCTTTCTTTCTTTCTCTCTCTCTCTCTCTTTCTCTCTTTCTCTCTTTCTTTCTTTCTTTCTTTCTGACAGGTTCTCACTCTGTCACCCAGGCTGCAGTACAGTAGTGTGATCACAGCTCTCTGCAACCTCCGCCTCCCAGGGCTCACAGGATCCTCCCACCTCAGCCTCCCAAGTAGCTGGGACTACAGGCATGCACCACCACACCTGGCTAATTTTTTGTATTTTTGATGAAGACGAGGTTTCACCATGTTGCCCAGGCTGGTCTCCAACTCCTGGGCTCAAGCAATCCACCTGCCTTGGTCTCCCAAAGGGATTTTCTATTCTATAATACTTGGATAATAGTAGTGTTCTTGCATGTAAAGTACTTAGAATAGTAGTAAGCACTCAATAAGAATCAGTTGCTATGTTTTTATTAGTTCAGATTGGCTATTTTTGAAGTTCTGCCCAATACTGATGACTCATCCTTAAAGATTCATTGTCATCTATTATACAAATTGTCTGTTATACTAACAGAAATGTCTATTACACAAATTGGGTTTTCCAAGGAGACTGGTTCTTAAATGTCAGTGGGCATCTGAATCACCTGGAGGTTATAAAAACCCATATTGCTGGACTCTGATTCAGTAAGTATAAGGAGACTGAGAATTTGTAGTTCTAACAAGTCCCAGGGGATGCTGATGCTTATGTTCTGAGGACCACACTTTGAGAACCATCATCCTTGTCTAGGACAAGAGACTGAAAAAGCCTAACCCTGCAAAGGCTGACCCTGCTAAGGCTGACCCTGCTTTGACCATATCTAATCAAGTCTATCCTTGTAATACTCCAACTTGTCTTAGCCCTGCTTCCTCTTTGCACAGAGGCTTATGGAATCAGCATATACCTTCCCATCTCCCTTTCTTTCTCTTCCTTTGGCACCTTAAAGTTCTACCAGAGAAGCAAAATCTGACTGCTGGTAACTTAGTAATATATCAAACAATATTTATTTTCTGTGGTCTGCAAATCACAACATACACATTTTCAAAAATCTGTGAGCAATTATCCATATTGTAAGGAGTTGTTTTAATATGCTATCTCATATTGCTCAGTATATATTTGGCAACCTCCCCAACACTCACTTTGTAGGTGCTTATGGAATGCAAACTAACTTTGATATTTGCTATGAAAATCAGCTATAATAAGAATATCTCAGTGGACGTTAAAGAAGGGATTGTGTACTTTCTGCCCCCGATTGCTTCAAAGACAAAGTCCAAAGTATTTAAATCTCAGGTGGCAAAATAATGGCCAATTTGAAATTAGATAGCAGATGTGGTGTTTCACCAGCATATTATTTGAAAAGATTTTGTATTTGAATGTTTAGCAGGGTATGAGTGCTCCCAGTTAGACCATGTCCTTATCACTCTCTATCATATTACAGCTTGCTCACTGTACTGTCCTGCCACTTAAATATATTTGAACCTGTAACTTTTGCTTTGATGACTTTGCTTTCATGACTCTTATAATGTGCATTTGTAATTCTTCACTCTCCTTGCTTCCAACTTCCCATAAGACTTCTGTTGTTCACCTAAATTTGCTTACTTTTTAACAGGCAAATATAAAATTTGCTTCAGCAATATCAAGCTTGCACTTCTAACACAGCCTTTGCTGGCTCCAACCACCTCTATCTTCATCTGTAAAATGGAAATAATAATAAAATCCTTTAGGTCTTTCAGACAAGATGATAGTCTAAACAGACATATGTACCTCCCCATCTGGTTAAAAATACATAGTACTTTTTGATAAAAAAAAAAAAACATTTTAAAATCTGAAAGAAAAGTCGATGTCCAAAAAATGGAAATGTTCTATAGCAAATGTCATAAAAGAGAAACATCATAAAAAATGATAAGATAAAGTCCCCATCTCCCACAGGGGCACCAGGATCAGATACACACCTTATAGGCTAGATTTTTAATGTTTGAGCAGACAGAAGTTACAGTCAGAAGGCTAAGAAAAACAAAAAAAAAAATTTCCAAGTCTGTGACCAGGAACCAAAAAATCTGCATCCAAAAGACCAGAGTTTTATTAAGCATGAGCCAGTCTATCATGCCTGTGAATAGAACTGGGGCCCAGATTCAGTGCCAAATACAGGCAAGGTAAGAAAAGTGAGATACTCGGGAGGCTGAGGCAGGACAATCACTTGAACCCAGGAGGCAGAAGTTGCAGTGAGCCGAGACTGTGCTGCTGCACTCAAGCCTGAGCAACAGAGCAAGACTCTGTCTCAAGGAAAATAAATTTTAAAAAATATTAAAACATTTCTTTAAAAGGAAAGAAGTGAATTCATAAAATAAGGATAAAACATTATGGGGAACTAACAGAATAATTTTTTTAGAAAATTGTATAAATAATCAAATATAAACATAATCTAGTCTTTACTTTTTAAAAAACATTCAACAGATGCTTAGATGGAAAACTGATGCAGTTGAAAGAAAATGTAGCTGGGAGTGATGGCTCATGCTTGTAATCGTAGCACTTTGGGAGGCCAAGGTGGGTGGATCACTTGAGGTCAGGAGTTAAAGACCAGCCTGACCAACATGGTGAAACCCCGTCTCTACTAAAAATACAAAAAGTCGCCGGGCGTGATGGCGCACAGGTACTCAGGAGATTGAGGCAGGAGAATCGCTTGAACCCAGGAAGTGGAGGTTGCAGTGAGCTGAGATCCCACCACTGCGCTCCAGCCTGGACAACAGAGAGAGACTCTATCTCAAAAAAAGGAAATATATAAATTTGAAAATGCCTGGCAAAACCATCCAGAATATAACAGAAAGAAATGAGATGAAAAATATGCAAGGGAAGTTAAATTGACATGAATGATAATAAAAAATTAAGAAATGAAGTGGTAACTTTGGTTAAATCTGAAGAGGTAAGTCAGCCTTATGCATTTGTGCCATATTTCTCAACTGCACTATTAGTGAATATTTGATGAGCATTGTCCCATGCCGGGTAAAGAAGAAAAACAATAGTCTCTTGACTTCAAAAGCATTAAAATAGCCAGCAGAACAATAGTGATGGTAGTAATGATTATATTAAAATTGTAACTTATAGGCTGAAATTAAGGAAATTACCGAAGAAAGAATAGAGGTAGTAATTAACTTTGGATTTTAAAAAAGAAGTATTCCAAATTTTACATTAGTTTGGCTAAATTTTCTTCACACATTCATTGCATTTGTCTTCTGCCTCTAGCCTAGCAAGTTATGGTGCCTCACCTTGTATTCATCTTATTCCACTTGTTTTATTATTTAGAAGAGCTTCTTTCAGCCAAACCATAAGATCCTATTTTTTTCAAAACCGATGTTTTTTAGCTCTGTCCATCTTCAACAGAACCACTGAGATAATTATTAAAATACCCTCCTCAAACATAATGAATCACATTCTGGGGGTGAGTTCCAGAAATTTGCATTATTAACAGCCCACCTACATCATCTATACACACACTAGATCTGATGAAACAAAGGTCCTCAAAACTTCCCTCTGAAAATAGGTCTTCCTAGTTCCACCCATTCTAAATTATTCCAGTGACCTGCAGATTATTAATTATTCATTGTCTGGAACAGCATTCATTTCCTCAGTATTGCCTAAAGATACCTAATACAATGCTTTACAAACAGGAAGGATCACTACCAATTTACCTTGCTTTCTCAGAATGTGGAACATTCACCCAATCCCCAAAGAATCTACAATGGCTAGCTTTGGATCTTCTTTCCCAGATCCTATCGATTCTGTTAAAATTTTCCTTTCCTCTGTGAATTTCAAGATAAGGAGCCAAAGAAGATACAGGATATGTATCTAATAAGGAGAGTGTTGTTACTCTGCTTAATCTCTCTTTAAATACTTAGGCTTAGGATGTTAGTTATAACAAAGAAAAATAACACAATCGGTAACTGAATGATAATAGATTATTTTAAATATCATATCTCTTAGAGCTGATTTGTACTTCGAGACCCTTACAGCCACTTGATTAGGTTCCTCCATTTGTTTGTCCATGCTGGGACACATTTCATCATGCTCATGAACCAGAACAAAACTGTCTGTGGCCTTTACCAATCAGGGAGATGAAAGTACAGAACCACAGCAGAGGCAAAAGCCCTGCTGTGCATAATGAACCTGTGAAATTACAACTCTTCTCTCTAGATGCTCTACCTGCCCCCCATCACAAAGGGCTGCTCATTCTCTCTCCTCCCTGACTTCCCTGCCTTTGCTGATGAGTATCTCTGCTCTTGCCCTTTCCAAACTTCTGTTGCCTCTACAGATTTTAGGAGACAAGGATATCTGTAAAGTTGTAATAATGCCAATTACAAGTACACGCCAAAGGAAAACCAAGAAACAAAATTAAGCACGGCATTTTTTACTGGACTCAGCCCTGACAGTCTCCTCTTTTCCCAGTCTACAACGTGTTGTTCTATAGTGACTAAGCCAGAATTCAATTTAACAAAATTATGCTCAAGACCCTGAGACTATGCTATAAACAAGGGAATAGGGAAGAGCAGTAGGTTGTGAGAGAAATTTCAACTCAGCTAAAGTTCAGCAACTTTCTGTACTTTCTAATTTTCATTTTTTATTTGTAAAATAGGGATATACACAGTGTAATACAAATGTGGGGGTTATGTGTTAACTGTAAAGCATTATAATGCATTATGCATGAAAGAGCGGTCTATTGCCTACAAGAAGCTTCTTTAATAGTGTCCATTAAATAAAGAAGTAGCATGAGAATATAGAACATTAAATAAACTTAGAAATTAAATTGTGAGGTAGCATGAGAATATAGAACATGTCTTAGTCTGCCTAGGTTGCCAATATAGTTCAGATATTTGTCCGTGCCTAATTCTCATGTTGGAATGTAATCCCCAATGTCAGAGTTAGGGCTTGGTGGGAGGTGTTTAGGTCATGCAGGCAGATGATCAATGGCTTGCTGCTGTCCTCATGGTAGTGAGTTCTCATGAGATTTGGTTGTTTGAAGTGTGTGGCACCTCCCCAACTCACTCTTTCTCCTACTCCTGCCATGTGAGATGCCTGCTCCTGCTTTGCCTGCCACCATGAGTAAAAGCTTCCTAAGGCATCCCGGAAGCTTAGCAGATGCCAACGCCATGCTTCTTGTACAGCCTGCAGAACCGTGAGCCAATTAGACCTCTTTTCTTTTAAATTATCCAGTCTCAGACTTTTTTTTATAGCAATGCAAGAGTGGCCTAACACAGTTACAAACTACCATAGACTGGACTGGGTGGTTTAAACAACAGAAACTTATTTTCTCACAGTTCTGGAGGCTGGAAGTCTGAGACCAGGGTGCCAGCATGGTCAGATTTTAGTGATGTTCCTCTCCCTGGCTTGCAGATGGCTGTCTTCTCATCATGTTCTCACATAGTGGAAAGAGTGAGAGCAAGCTCTCTGGTGTCGCTTCTTATATGGTCCTATTTTATCATGAAGGCCATCCCTCATGACCTCATCTAAATCTAGTTATATCCCAAAGGCCCCATCTCTAAATACCACCACATTGGAGATACCACCACATTGGATTTCAACATACGCATTTGGGATGGACACAAGCATGCACTCCAAAGCAGACACCACCATTGCCCATCTCCCGTTTGACTGCTAACTCTTGATATTGATGTTAGATACTTTTATACTGAAACTAGAAATAAAGCTGCTCAAGACGGCATATTGGAGAAACCTGAAAACCTTCCTTAAATCATATTTCTCTTTGTAGTATAGTATAACTCTCCTAGACTTAAGAGTATGCACTGTTAATATCTGTAATACACAGGAGCTGATGAGATATGCCTTCACTATGGGTACAGGGTCAACCATAAGAGGGGGTTATGTGTCATACTATTGCTGAATGACTTCAGTTAACATTGGAAACAAATCCTCTAAAAATAAAATCAGTTATTCTGTCCTCAGTTTATGTAACCCAAATGCAGTGTTGGGGCTACTAGGGCTGAAACTAGAGTGCTTCCTCATCTCATCTCACCAGAACAGCCTCAAGTAAGATGTAATGGGTTGAACTGTATCTCCCCAAATTGATATGTTGAAGTCTCTAACCCCACTACCTAAAAACTACTTAGTTGAGGTTGTACTGGAGTGGAATGGGGCCCTAATCCAATATGACTGGCGTACTATAAAAGATGGCCATGTGAACACAGAGACACATGTGGAGAACACCATATGAAGACAGGCGTTTGGAGTGATGAATCTCAAGCCAAGGAATGCCAAAGTTTCCTGGCAAACCACTGGAAGCTAGGAAGAGGCAAGGAAAAACTCCCCTACAGGTTTTAAAGCATGGCACTGCCAAGATCTTGATTTTTGAACTTCTAACCTCCATAACGGTGAGACAACAAATCTCTGTTTTAAGCCATTCACTTTGTGGTAGTTACTACAGCCCTAGGAAATGATGCCATATGGTAGCGTGTCATAGGAGCTAAAGTAAGCAGAAGGCTCCCTGTCTTATACTGAGTAATATATCTATTACAAGACTGTCAAAACTAACTTCACTTCTACCTTAAGATGTCTTGGGTACAAAGCAATATTGAAGACAAAGGGACATGGCTCAGGATTCTTCCAGTGGACTCTGGGCTTTTGCCTTTTGGGAAGGAAAGCTTTCAGGTGATCTGAAGGAGAGATCTCAGTATAGGAAGTTTGCTCACTGGCACAGACTCCTTCCACTCTGAGATTCCCTGATTCTCAGAAATGGGTAGTTTCAGGCCAGGCGCGGTGGCTCACACCTATAATCCCAGCACATTGGGAGGCCGAGGTGGGCAGATCATGAGGTCAGGAGAGACCAGCCTGACCAACATGGTGAAACACCATCTGTACTAAAAATACAAAAATTAGCCGGGTGTGGTGGCACGCGCCTGTAATCCCTGCTACTCAGGAGGCTGAGGCAAGAGAATTGCTTGAACCCAGTAGGTGGAGGTTGCAGTGAGCCGAGATCATGCCATTGCACTCCATCCTGGATGACAGAGTGAGACTCCATCTCAAAACAAACAAACAAGCAAAAAAAAGAAACGAGTAGTTTTATGGAACACTTCTCTCCTCTGTCTCTGGTCTGATAAAAAGTTCTGATTGTTCTGAATGCTCTGAAGAATTCCTCTAACTACTGCAGCTAGTGACTATGGAAGGTGGAAGGATATGAGCTGATTTAGCTACACAGAAAATCAGGATTTATCTAACAGAAAACTGCGGTCCTCTGTAGGGCCTCTCTCAGCCTGGACACACCTACTGCCCTTTCCTCTACTGCCAGGCATTGCCTCCTACCATAAGAACGGCCTGGAAAAGCAGTTCAGTGAACCTCTCTCCTCAGCTCTGGTTCATATTTATGTTACCCTACTTTTCCAATTCCCATGAATTCTCCAGCCCCCTTCCCTGAAACCTCAGAATGACTTTGGTCTTGCCACCTCCTCTTCCTTGCTTGGCAGCTCTATTCCAGTTTTCCGATCCCTGCCTACTCTGTGCTGTGGATGTGGACTCCTCTGCTAGAGCTGTTTATTCAGCTTGTCTCTCCCACAGCTGAGTCCTACCAGTCTAATCTCCTCTGCTTAGATGGTTCTAGGTCTTGCCATTGGCTTCTTAAGCTGTGTTTTCCAGGTCCTCTTCTTCATTCCCTTAAGCCAACACCAAAAAAGCATCCACATTCTTCTTTTAGAAATGCCCACAGAAGGTGGTGGTGTTTACCTCTTCAGAACTAGAATAGCTGACTTCTGGCTAGAATGTGCAGAAGCATAGTCTATTGCAGGCAGTCACCTTGTCCCTGAGACAGCTATCTAGAAATGTAATTGGGCATAAAGACAGAGTAGAGCTCTCCCTTTGTTTAGGACATACAAAAAATATGAGGCATGCTTCTGACCAAACCTTACATGTTTCGCACCAGCCCCAGACAAAGGAGAATGTCCCCTGAATGGTTATATGTATGTATATGAAGAGGGTTAAATAAAAATATGTCCCTTGCTAAAATATCTTCTTTACTTATTAATTTTTCCACCCCTCCCTGTTACTTACTCATTTCTCTGCCACTCCCTGCTGTACTCAAATGACAACTTAATGGAGAGAGTTTTAATAGATTGTCTTGGAAAGACAACAAAATGGCTAACTCATTCACCGATTGCTACAGACTGAATGGGTCCACCCAAAATTTATATGCTGAAGTTCCAATGCCAAATGTGAGATATCTGGAGGTGGGATATTCAGGAGGCAGTTAGCCTTAGAGGAGGTCAAGAGACGAGAGCTCCTATGATGGGATGACTGTCCTTACAAGAAGAGACTAGAATTTATTATATTCTGCCATATGAGAATTCATCAAGAAGGCAGCCACCCACAAGCCAAAAAAGGGCCTTCACTAAACCCTGACCCTGCTGGCACCTTATTTTGAACTTTCTAGTCTCCTGACTGAGAAATAAATGTGTGTTATTTAGGAACCCTAGTCTATGCTATTTTGTTCGCGCAATCTGAAGTATCACTGATGATTTTATAGAAAATACATTTACAAAAACCTATTTTTTTCTAAAAAGCAGAGTAAAGAGGGAGTGATACAGATAACTAAGAAGATTGTGTGAATGGTGGAGTTGATAATCCTATTAATAAACCATTGGACTGATAAACTGCTGCTATGATCAGGAAGCATGATTCTGCACTCTGAACATGAAGACACTGAGAATGTGTGAGAGGCTGAGAGAGAACAGATGCCACAAAGACAATAGGAAGACAAAGAAATTTTGGATACACAACAGTTTCCCTAGTGAAGTCATTTCTCATAGTGGTTTGTACAACTTTGCTTCTCCCCTCTAGGATAGAATCAGCCCAGGTGTTTTATGGCCCAGCTGGCTGGGTAAGGGCAGGCAGACTCAGACAGCCAAGGACTTCTCAACATTTGATTTGTGGCTGTAGGTCTAGCTCACTTGTGAGATTAAGTGTGAGGATCCAAAAAGATGCAATCACAAAAAAAAAAGAAAGAAAGAAAGAAAAAAAGACAGATTTAAAGGTTTTTTCATCACTTGCTATTCTGATTTAAAAGTTCATACTTTATCCAAAAGTAATTTTGTTTCCAGAAGTTTGAAGTAAATTTGAATGAAAATTACTCTTTTTAAATGTTCCTCGGTTCCATTCACTCTTTAGTTATGTAGCTGAATATTTGTTTTGTAATCATTTATCACTTTAATAGGAAAGGCCTGAAGGGGAAAAAAAGGAGTGCTTGTTAGGATATATTTTATTTATTGTAAGAGGTTCTAGCCCCTCAGTCCCAGAAATTGTCTCTTTAGCTCAGTCTCCTAAGTCATACTTAATTTACTTCAGAAGCAATGCATATTTTGTGTCACATAGTCTATTTAGCAGAGTTGGGTTGTTTATTACCCAAACTATTTATTCTGTGATATATACTCATGCACAAAATTTGAAGGACTCCTCTTATTGCATAGTTTTCTCTATTCCATCTGTCATTCATAATAAATTTCTTAAAAATCAAATATAATTTAGATGTTTATTTTTAAAGAATTATTTTATATCCAAATAAAGATAAATATAACTGTACTAATACAATTTGCCAATTTATTTGATTAAAAAGTTACTAGTTTTCCAAGCATGTGATTTCACTGAGTTTTTGTTATGCACCTTTTAATAGGTATTACACAGGTCAAGAAATGAGGCTGTAGATTGTATAACACCAAAAATTACATTGGCATTTAGGCTACAACATATATTTCTCTATCTTCTCCCTAGCTTTTAGAATCTTTGATTGTTGGGTTTCCACACTGGGCTAGGCTGTGATAGTCTTCTCCAGTGGGTTACAAACACTAGTCCATGAAGAACTATGTGTGGATTGATGTAATTAGTGGAATCTTAGAAGTTGTGATCTTAGAGACATACCAAGTCATGGAAAATACACAGAATCCAACTGTAAATCTCTTTCTTTTTTTAAATTTATTTTTAATTGCATATAAAAATTCCATCTATTTATCTCATGCAATTTCTTATTTTGAAATATGCAACATTATGAAAACACTAAATCAAGCTAATTAATATATGTGTTATTTCACAGATCTATCCTTTCTTCTGTGGTGAGAACACTTAAAATCTACTCTCAGCAACTGTCAAGAACAAAATACATTCTTATTAACTATAGTCATCATGTTATACAATAAACCTCTTGAACTCATTCCTCCTCTCTATCTAACTGAAATGTTATATCCTTTGTCCAACAGCTCCCAACTTTTCCCTGCCAACCACCACAGCCCTTGGAGGTGATCATTCTACTTTCTACTACAAGTTCAACTTTTTTATTATAGATTTCACACTTGAGTGAGATCATGCAGTGTTTATCTTTCTGTGTCTGGCTTATGTCACTTAAGATAATGTCTTCTGGGTTCATCCATGTTGTTGAAAATAACAGAATCTTCTTTTTTAAGGTGAAAGGACATTAAAATATTTCACATCCAAGCACCCAAGCCTTTTTGTAAAAAGTGCCCCATTGCTAAACCTTTGCTCTACTCTCACAATCATGCTGCATGATCTAGAGATTGTGCAGGTTCCTGTTTTTCTTCCTGAGGCATGACAGGGGTCACAAGACGCGCTTGGGTAAGGTACACTCATGTTGCAAAACCTGTTGTGAAACCTGTATGATTAACTGCCTTTGTTCTGCTTCTGTAAAACTGCTTTCCCGCCATAAAGTTTGTGAAAACAAGCCCTGCCCTTGCCCTGCAAGCCCCTGATAAACGTCATCAGGATTTTAAAAGCTAACTGAAATACCAGAAATGGCGGGAACCAACCATAATC
>NW_012114599.1:13819208-13825534 GCF_000951035.1 Colobus angolensis palliatus | reverse complement strand
ATATATTTGTTTATACATATATGTATATATACATATACATGTATAAATATACATATAAATATATGTATAAATATGGCATTTTTATTGTATTTATATAGCATATATTTATATATGTATAAATATAGCATGTAATACTATATACACACACACACCACATTTCCTTCATTGATTCAGCCATTGATGGACACTCACGTTGATTCCAGATCTTGGCCACTATGTATAATGGTTGTCAGGCTTCTGAGCCCAAGCCAAGCATAGCATCCCCTGTGACTTGCACGTATATGCGCAGATGGCCTGAAGTACGAATCACAAAAGAAATGAAAACGCCCTGCCCCACCTTAACTGATGACATTCCACCACAAAAGAAGTGGAAATGGCTGGTCCTTGCCTTAAGTGATGATATTACCTTGTGAAAGTCTTTTTCCTGGCTCATCCTGGCTCAAGAAGCTCCCCCACTGAGCATCTTGTGACCCCCACTCCTGCCCGCCAGAGAGCAACCCCCCTTTGACTGTAATTTTCCTTTACCTACCCAAATCCTATAAAACGGCCCCACCCTTATCTCCCTTCGCTGACTCTCTTTTCAGACTTAGCCTGCCTGCACCCAGGTGACTAAAAAGCTTTATTGCTCACACAAAGCCTGTCTGGTGGTCTCTTCACAGGGACGCACATGACAATGGTAATTGCAGGTCTTTTTAATATCCATAAAACAGCGATGGCTAGGCAGAGAGGAAGAACATAAAAAAAAAATCCCTTATTCAATTAATCAGTGAAAGATTGTTAAAGGAAGTTATCTACAAGCTCTTTGAGATTTTGCAGACTCAAATCAGAAAAAAAATGGTAATCTATAACTTAAAACAGAAACCAATTGAATTTGAAGAGTTTATGTAACTGAGTACCCCCATTTTTCTAAAAAAGAATGAGTTACTGGTTTTTATTATCTCTACTTTTCCCTTTTCTTTTTCCCCCTGTTCCCCACTTCCTACTTAGCCCTTTAGAAATTACAACCTTTTACCTCCCCTTCACCAGACACCTCCCATAGGGTACATTCATCTAACTATATGCTTTGAAGCTCCAGAGCAGAACTCCCTCCCACCAAGGGACTGCCTCAAGAGATAACAGTTTATTTACAACCCAAAGTATGTCTGCTATGAAACTCTCACTCATCAGGAGGTTGCCCCAAGAAACAATAGCCAATCTACAACCCGGAGTATGCTCTCTCTGAAACTCTCCCACCTGGAGAGTTTTCAGCTGCTTTTACAACCTAGTCCTGCCCATGAAGGCACCAGCAGTCACCAGCTTGACCATCTGGTAGATAAGGCAGCAAAGCTAGCACCCTCCCCCTGCTCACTTCCTTCCCTGTGTGCCATTCATGACAAGCCCCCTTCAAAAGCACCTGCTTTCTGCTCCAAAGAGAAGGTGGTACTATTTATGCAGAAAGCCTGTACTTCTTCCCCTGAGCTAGCTTTGGAATAAAAAGTCACTTTCTCTACACCAGACTTCACTCTTGTTAATTGAACTCTGCAAGTGGCCAGCAACTGAATCTGTGTTTCAGTTACAATTAGACTAAAAATTGCTGTTATAAAAGCAGCAAGAAGCCAGAATATATGTTTTCTCAGTGGTAGAAGGTGAAAAACCTTAGGCCAAGAAGCTATCCCAGTTCTTGTGGGATGATAACCACAACTTACCTGGAATAGTACAGCTATATTCACAGTGGAAAAGTGTTTTTCAATGCTGGCAATACTTAGAAATATAGATGATTAAATTTACTTTGTACTTTGGAAGCCTTTGTAAAGTCAGGAGATGACAGAATTTATGCATATTTAAAAGGTTTAAAAATTGTTTAATAGAGAATTGTAAATGAAACTGATTATTTTAAATAAGTTTACTCATTTCAATTTCAGTTTATTGAATGTTATTAAACCCCCCCCAGTGATCCTTAAAGTTTACTAGATTTAAAAATGGTATAATAAAATTGACATGCCGAATTTAAAGGCTTCAAGGAAATGAAGCTTTAAACTATCACATTAATAAACTGAATTCTAATGTAAAGTCTCAAGGAGCAATTTTTTTTTTCTGCTTACAGAAGCCTCTCCCTCAACCCATGGGTGAAAAATAAGAAAAAAACACTACCGTATGGCATTCTCATCAGCAAAATACCTGCCTGTTCCATACTGAGTAAATAACCAGTCAGCCCTGGCTGAATATCCATTGTCTACAGGGCCACCTGGAGCCAGCAGTAGCCAGTCACCTTGCCAACTTTTGTTCTCTCTCAGCAGGAAGAAAAGAGACAAAGCAGCTACTCCTTGACTTTTCTTGGTTCAAAAAGAATACTTGAATTATAACAGAAATGGGTGAGTGAGAGTGAATTTCAATATTTTCACTGTGAGAGACAAAATACACAGACAATTAAAGAGATTATTTTGTTCAGTTCTTGCATTAGGGGGAGAATGTTCATTAATGAGGAATGTGTCAAAGATGGGAGAGAGAGAGAACCTAGGGTTTTATAAAACAAGAGAGTAGTTGAAGAAGGGTGCAAATAGATAACACCTGGCAATATGCTAGGTCATCACAGGGGTCTTAGTTATCAACCTAGCCATTTCTCAGAACAGAAAAGCAGGGGATTAATTTTTCAACCATCCTTGCTTTCTAGGAGCACAGGACTCAGATAAAGTTTACCATTGCTGTTGAAGGACATCAATATATTTTACCCCGAAGTATATTTTTTGAACTATTTTAAGATGGCTGCCACAGGGCCAGCAGACCGAAATTGTCCTGCAAAACTGTCTTTTGTGGGGGAAATTTGTATATGTAGATAATCGTCATTAATGTAGTTAGGCATTCCCTTTCTAGGTCTTTCCCACATCTAGGAGAAATTAACTGAAAGTGACACCTTTTGAAGTCTGAAAAGACACATTTACCATCTATTCTCTCTGAGGGCTACTACCAGTGAGGCTTTGTCTACATAACAAGGACACTTGTACTAGCCAAGCCTCTCCTGTAACCTGTCATGCCAGTAAGACCTGTTTTTGGCCATGCTCTTAAGGGAGGAGACCACCCCTCATATTGTCTTATGCCCAATTTCTGCCTCCAAAGAAAGAAGAAGTAAAAACTAAAAGGCAGAATGAAATCCACAGGCAGACAGCCCGGCGCCACACCCTGGGCTTGGTAGTTAAAGATCGACCCCTGACCTAATTGATTCTGTTATCTATATATTACAGACATTGTATAGAAATGCACTGTGAAGAATCCCTATCTTGTTCTATTCCAATCTAATTACTGGTGCATACAGCCCCCAGTCACGTACCTCCTGCTTGCTCAATAAATCATGACCCTCTCACACGCACCCCCTTAGAGTCGTGAGCCCTTAAAAGGGACAGGAATTGCTCACTCCGGGAGCTCGGCTCTTGAGACAGAAGTCTTGCCGATGCCGCCGGCCGAATAAACTCCTTCCTTCCTTATTTTGGTGTCTGAGGAGTTTTGTCTGTGGCTTGTCCTGCTACACTCTGGGCCCACATTCTTTCTGTACCCTATTGGAGGTTTGAGTCTTCATTCTAAAGGATCCTAGAATGAAATAAATGTGTATGGCTTTTCTCGTATTTATTTGCATTTGTGAGTCGATTCTCTTTTCCAGCAAACTTTCAGAGGGCCCTTGGCTCCTACATTATCATAAATAGACCCACCTGCAATTAGATTTTCAACAATGTGTGTGACTTTAAAAATTAGTGTCCTGGAGAAAACTGAACATTTGGTTTTCACTTTCTTGTCTTTCTTTTTTCTGTGAATCCCAAACATCTGAGACAGGTCTCAGTTAATTTAGAAAGTTTATTTTGCCAAGATTGAGGACTCGTACCCATGACACAGCCTCAGGAGGTTCTGATGACATGTGCCCAAGGTAGTGAGAGCACAGTTTGGTTTTACACATTTTAGGGAGACATGAGACATTAGTCAACATATGTACGATAAACATTGGTTCTGTCTGGAAAGGCAGGACAACTCAAAGCAAAGGCAGGAAGACTTGAAGCAGGGAGGGGGCTTGCAGGTCATAGGTAGGTAACAGAAAAACGGTTGCATTCTTTTGAGTTTCTGATTAGCCTCTCCAAAGGAGGCAACCAGATATGCATTTATCTCAGTGAACAGAGGGGTGACTTTCAATAGAATGGAAGGCAGGTTGGCCCTAAGCAGTTCCCCGCTTGACTTTCCCTTTAGCTTTGTGATTTGCGAGCCCCAATATTTATTTTCCTTTCACACTTCTTTACTTTATTTCTCTTTTTCTTCCTTCCTTTCTTCTTTCCTTTATTCCTTCTTTTTATTCACGTTACTATTAAATATATCAACTTAAAATACTTACAGCACAAAAACACATACAAAACAAAATTTCATATAAGTGTTCCACATTGGGAATTAACAATGTATGTTCTTTCATGAAAAACACTGTCCTTTACTCTGAGATTATGTTGTCTCTTTTTAAGATTTTCTTTCATTTATAAAATGATGGTGATGCATGATCCATTTTTGTGTGTCATTTCTTTTTAAAGTAAAAAGGTTAATAACCATATGTTTATCCTCCTAACTTTTGGTTAATCAATTTAGTCATTTGAATGAAACCATATGGGAGATATTTTTCTGTAAAGTAATGCAGTAGAAGGTGAACCTGAACATTTCTCAAGTATCCTTCCTGTAGTGCTCTTTCATCACACAAATATCCTAGGAGAATTAACAGGCTATCATTAACAGCTCAGTATAGAAAAGTTTTCCCGTCAACTTCCAACTGGGACGACCTGGGGCAGTTAGCGATTACAGAATGGTTTAGAGAGCAAAGGGAGAAAAAGAGAAGGACCATTTCTGGAAGAGATGGAAGGGCACTCATAGGAACATGGATGCAGCTGGAAACCATCATTCTCAGCAAACTGTCACAAGAACAGAAAACCAAACACTGCATGTTCTCACTCATAGGTGGGAACTGAACAATGAGAACACTTGGACACAGGAAGGGGAACATCACACACCAGGGCCTGTTGTGGGGTGGGGGGAGGAGGAGGGATAGCATTAGGAGATATACCTAATGTAAATGACGAGTTAATGGGTGCAGCACACCAACATGGCATATGTATACGTATGTAACAAACCTGCACGTTGTACACATGTACCCTAGAACAAAGTATAAAAAAAAAAAGACACTTGACTTGCATTACAGCTTTGCCAAAGGCCACATTTAGACACTGCTTAGCTACACTTTAACACTTTTAATCTTTTGTTCCTGTATGCACATAAAACAATATAATTGTTCAAGCTCATTATCTCTTCTTATGAGTACAGGCATGAAAGTTGAAGAATCCAACATAACAAAATCAGTTAAGTCAAAAAAGTCAGAGCAGGGGTTCAGTCAAGAGTGTGGATTAAATCAGAAGTGACCAGAATCTGGCAGGAGGAAGATTTACTTGGAGCAGTCTTCCTCTTCCTCATTCAAGCAAGGTTAAGTGCATACCATCAGCCATGGCTAGTTACAAGTAGCTGATTTCAAGTATATTCATGGTGAGCAAAAGGCAGGCCCTTACATTAGCACTAAAAGAAATACAGATCAGAAGTCAGAGTCAGGTAGATGAAACAAAAAAGAAGTGCATTGGGATACAGAGTTGGAAAGCCACTTCCCATGTGAAATGCACAGAATAAAAGAGACTTTATGAAGATCTAAAGAAGAAAACCAAGAAATGCACTCACGCCTAATAAAATGAATAGGAAATCTAGTTAAATGTAGCACATGGCCTGATTATTAAAACCATCTTAATAGTCAGAATAAGACAGGTCTCCAAGAATCTCTATTTTTCCCATTGAGAGCTAAGTGATTTCTGCAAACCTAGAGTGGGGCAAGCGCTTTAAGTAAAGGTGGCTCAAGTCAAAGGGAATAGAGGAAATTGTCACAGAAATAAACAAGTGGGTTCAAAATCAGAACCATGTGGCAGTTTATTTGGGCACCTTTAACTGGGATCTAGAGAAGATAACTAGGAAAGCTTTGAAGGTCATTAATCAAAGATAAAATATTACTCTGCATTACTCAAGTCACAAATTACATAGTTCCAATCCAAGAAAGGAATTACGCTCAAAATGTAGAAAAATCTGAGACTGGGGTAGAAAAGAAGATGAAGCTTCTAAATGAAATGGAGAGGCATGATACAGTGTGAGGATTCCCTAATTACTCCCAGGTCCTAAGCTACATTTGGAGAAAGAAAATGTTGAGATAGAAAGCCCCTAAGGAAAAATTTCTAAACATACAAGAATGTGACCACCCCTGGGCTTACACAAACAACTTATCTGGAAAACCCCCAGCC
>NW_012114599.1:13815336-13817178 GCF_000951035.1 Colobus angolensis palliatus | reverse complement strand
AGGGAAAAACAGAAAGCCCAGCTACCTATCTAGAAAGATTAATGGAAGCCTTTAGACAGTTTACCCCCATGGACCCAGAGGCACCCGAAAACCAGGCAGCTGTTGTTATGTCTTTTATAAATCAGGCAGCTCCGGACATTAAAAAGAAACTCCAAAAATTAGAAGATTTAGAAGGAAAACAAGTCCAAGACCTCCTCCGAATAGCCCAAAAAGTATACAATAATAAGGATCTCCCAGAAGAGAGACAGATTAGGGCCACTGAAAAAATGACCAAAGTCTTAGCCGCTGTAGTTCAGAAAGAACAGTTACAGCCAGAGGGCGCCCAATCCAAGCGTACCCCTAGATACAACTTAAAAAAAGATCAATGTGCATACTGCAAAGAAACAGGACACTGGGTGAAGGATTGACCCAAGAAGAAGCAGCGCCAACTAGGGCAAGAACAATGGCAGCCCAAGGCCTCATCAATATTAGTAACCCAAGATGACTAGGGAAGACGGGGTTCGGACCCCCTCCCCGAACCTAGGATAACTCTGCAAGTGGAGGGGTCCCCGGTTCAGTTTCTAGTCAATACCGGGGCACAGCATTCGGTCCTTAGTCAAGCCCTATGGAAAATTATCTAATAATTCATCCTGGGTACCAGGGGCCACAGGAATTAAACGATACCCTTGGACGACCCAAAGAACTGTAAATCTGGGAACGGGAGAGGTAACCCACTCCTTCCTGGTTATTCCTGAGAGCCCTTGTCCTTTATTAGGGAGAGATCTGCTGACAAAAATGGGAGCCCAAATCCACTTCCAACCAGGGGGCCCCAGAGTAACCGATTCTCAAGACAAGCCAATATCTGTCCTCACAATTGCCCTAGAAAATGAGTATAGACTCCATCAGGAACCAGCACCTCCTGACCAAAATATCGGCCCCTGGCTACAGCGCTTCCCAGAGGCCTGGGCAGAAACAGGAGGTTTGGGACTGGCAAAACACCGTCCTGCCATATTTGTTGAAGTTAAACCTGGGACGGATCCTGTTCGGGTGCGGCAGTACCCAATGCCCTTAGCAGCCAGAGAAGGAATTACACCACACATCCGCCGGCTCCTAGATCAGGGAATTCTACGCGCCTGCCACTCAGCATGGAACACCCCATTACTGCTGGCACGCAAACCTAATAGTAAAGACTATAGGCCAGTACAAGACCTGAGAGAGGTCAACAAAAGAGTCATGGACATTCACCCCACTGTGCCAAACCCATACACCCTCTTAAGCACCTTAAGCCCTGAAAAACAGTGGTACACTGTCCTGGATTTAAAAGATGCCTTTTTCAGCCTGCCTTTAGCTCCTAAGAGTCAGGAACTTTTTGCATTCGAATGGACAGATCCCAAGAGGGGCATAAACGGCCAGCTAACGTGGACCAGACTACCACAGGGATTCAAAAATTCCCCAACTCTGTTCGACGAGGCCCTCCACGAAGATCTGGGTGAGTACCGGCGACAGCACCCCGAGATCACTCTTTTACAGTATGTTGATGATCTTTTAATAGCAGCTGGATCCCCAGAGGCCTGCCTGCAAGGAACCGAAAGCCTCCTAAAGACTTTGGGAGATCTAGGCTACCGAGCCTCGGCAAAGAAAGCTCAGATCTGCAAATCAGAGGTAACCTACTTAGGATACCTGTTAAAAGGGGGGCAACGCTGGTTGACGGATGCCCGAAAAGAGACTGTTCTACGTATCCCTAGACCCCAATCAACATGACAAGTAAGAGAGTTCTTGGGGTCGGCAGGGTTCTGTAGACTCTGGATACCGGGCTTTGCAGAATTGGCTAAACCACTATACCAGGCCACAAAAGAACAGCAG
>NW_012114599.1:13807617-13809756 GCF_000951035.1 Colobus angolensis palliatus | reverse complement strand
TTTTTCCCATATGTATTTTGTATTTCCCAGGATATTTTAAAGAAGTTCTTCAGGTATTAAAATTTTCCTTTTAACACCTGAAAGATAAATATACTCTTAAGCTGATTGAACTGAGCAGGCCCCAAAAGCTCTAAATATGCCTATCAACCCCTTTAAGCAAATATTACCTGCTCTGAAGCAATATTTTAAACACACAAGTTTGGCTTTTTAGTATATTGCAACATTATATGCTACACACAGCAAAGCATTAAAAAATTGAATTAAGAATTACCTTTCCCTCCCCACAAGAATGGAAGAGAAATAACATTTATTGAATTTCTAATACGTAATAGGGTGTTAAGGCACTTCTACCTGTAATGTCTACATTTGTTTGTCATGTCTCATTTATACCTCATTTAATTCTAGATGAATTTCTCATGTATTTTCCATTAGGTACTTCTACATGTATTATCTCATTTATTTCTCATAAGAGCCTGTAGGTCAAATGTTTTTATTCCAATTTATAGATGAGAAAATTGAGGGTCACATATATTAGATAACAAGTCATAAATCACAATTAATGAGGACCAGGGAGGAAACACTTTAGCCTAGACTTGCTGAACCTAAGAAAATCCGTTTTTCTAACATTTCACTGTTTTTTAGGAATCAACTCTCCAAAGCAGGCATTTGCACATAATGGCCAGTATGAATATGAGGTAGTTTTTGGTGTCACCGTGATAGTTGATATCAGTAAAGCCATCAGAAAATTGTATAATAGAAATGACCTTAATTTTTGGTGCCTTCTCAATTCCATTTCTTCCTTCTGTGTTATGTGACATAATAATAAATACGTTTTTGACCTTTATCCCCAGTTCCTGACACAGCATTATGTCTCTGCTCTTAAAACCCTTGTAACTTCCTGAATGATAGGGATGAGAGGAGCATTATAAGCCCCTTTCAACCATACCTGAGTTTATGCTAATGATATGACTATAGGGTGATGGAAGCAGGATGTCAGAGGAACCAACCATGTGATTTCAGGGTCGAAATTTTCAGGCCCACCTTCCCTCTTGGGGAGGAAGAGAGGAGTTGGAGACTGACTTTAATCATCAGTGCCCAACGATTTAATCAAGCATAGCTATGTAATAAAGCCTTCATAAAAACTTTTTTAAAAACGGGTACAGAGAGCTTCTGGGTTGATGAACATATGGAGGTGCTGGGAAGATGATGTGCCTGGAGGGCATGGACACTCCCTGCCCCTGCCCCTGCCCCTGCCCCGTACGTTGCCCTATGTACCTCTTCATCTGGTTGTTTCTCCTTATCCCTTATAATATCCTTTATACCAAACCAGTAAATAGAAGTAAGTGATTCCCTGAGTTTTTTGAGCCACGATAGCAAATTATCAAATCAAAGGGGGCAGTCTTGGAACCCCCGATTGAAGCTGGTAGATCTGAAGTTCCAGAGGCCAGACTGGAATCTAAATGGGGCAGTTTTGTGGGACTGAGCCTTAACCTGTGGAGTCTGAACTAACGCTTAGCAGTTAGGGCCAGAATTCAGTTGAATGGTAGCACATTCACTCACTATTCACCCAGGGTTGAATTGATTGGTTGCCGGCGGCGGGGGCGGGGCGGGGGGAGCAGGGAACCAACACATTTGGTGTCAGAGTGTTGTCTGTGTCAGTCTTTTTTTTCTTTTACCTTCCTTCCCCAGCTCACAAATTTCCCCCTCCATGATGCATTTCCGGAATTTCCCTGCCTGCCTCGCCGACACTGCTCTCCACTGTACTCACATCTGTGTATATATGATATATGTCTGTGTCACATCCAGTATATGAGTTGGAATTAGGCTTGGCTGAATATAACAAGAAATCTGGGCCAGGTACAGTGGCTCACACCTGTAATCCCAGCACTCTCGGAGTCTGAGGCAGGCAGATCACTTAAGGTCAGGAGTTCAAGACCAGCCTGGCCAATACGGCAAAACCCTGTCTCTACTAACACTACAAAAATTAGCCAGGTGCAGTGGTGGGCACCTGTAATCCCAGCTACTTGGGAGGCTGAGGCAGGAGACTTACTTGAGCCCAGGAGATGGAGGTTGCAGTGAGCTGAGATCTTGCCACTGCACTATAGCCTGGGTGACAGAGCAAGACTGAAAAGAAAGAGA
>NW_012114599.1:13763671-13807337 GCF_000951035.1 Colobus angolensis palliatus | reverse complement strand
TTAAATATCATATTAAACAAGGCCGGAGGTAGGGCTTCCAGGACTAGTATAGCAGCTTTACAACACGACCCATCTACCCAGCTTCTTCCACAGTTCTCTACCATCCCTAGCATGTGGATCCCATCCTCAAATATGCCACGTGGTTTAACATGCTAGCAGGAGCAGATTAACATGGTCAGACTTCCAGTTAAATGTAAGCCTCATATAAAGAAGTATTCCCAGAAATTCCTCCTGAAAACTTTTTCTTATACCTTTGTATTAGGTCCCCAAGGCTTCTGTAATAACATGTAAAAACTAGTCTTTTAAAAAATAACAGAAGTCTACTTTCCCACAGTGATGGAGGCTAGAAGTTCAAAATCAAGGTGTCAGCATAGCTATGCTCCCTCTGAGATTCTGGGTGGAATCCCTCCTTTCCTCCTTTGAGGACCACCGTCAGCAGCTCAATGCTCGACGTTCCTTCCTTGCAGCTGAATCACAAAGATTCAGCTGTCATTACATGGTGTTCTTCCTTTGTTTGTGTCTTCACATGGCATTTTCTGTGTCTCATCTCCTCTTGTTATAAAAACAGCAGCCATTGGATTGAGCTCCCGCACTCCAAAATGACCTTATTTTATTACAACTGCAAAGACCTTATTTCCAAACAAGGTAACATTCCAAAGTACTAGAGTTAAGGAATTCAGCATATTCTTTTGTGGAACACAAGTCAACTCATAAGAACCTCGCTAGGCAGGATTAGTTGCACGGCTGTAACAATCTGCAATCAAGAGGGGAAATGTCTTCTTTAGCTAGACACATTGCCATCCCAAATTAACCTGGTGCTATTACTAAGGGAGAAGAGAATAGATATTGATTCCCTATCTTAACAAATAGTATTTGTCATTGAGCAAGCACATAGAAAAACCCAGCACAGTGTATAGCATATAATAGACCCTCACTAAATACCTTTTTAATGGACAAGTGAATGAGTATTCTAGAATTATGTTGATAAGAACAGAACACAACATAATGGGATAAATTTATAAAGTACAATACCCTGTAAAGTCCCATCTCAAAATTGAAAATGCAGACTTTATCTAGAGAAGATATGCTTCATAAACTTTGGAAGCACTATAACAATCTGGAATAAAGAGCCTGTCAAATTCCAACCCCATTTGCCCAGAAACTGAAAACACTATAAGCTATGATTAAGGAGTCAGAGGGCTTTCTGTCTATACACTACCAATAGGCATTAAACCTTAGCAGTGGTTGGGCTTGTCCAGATGAACACACAAGGACCAAAAGTAAAGGTTTCAAGCAGGAGACCCAGGAGACAAATGCAACTTGAGGAGGTCCTTGGTGTGCTCCAATGCTTTTGTTCGTGTTTTTAATTTATTGCCTACTTTTAAACATGGTGAGATTTCAGACAGAAATACAAATTTCCAATTTAAACCCTGAGGATCTGGTAATATTTAACCTATATAAAAACAATAGCAATTATAGGCTGAGTCTGAGCAGGGGATGTCTACTTCAGATGGGGCAAGCATTTCCTGTTTTTTTTAATGACCCCTCTCACAAATGTATGCCTTTTTCTTGAACTCTGAAGGCATTTGACTAAAGTCATCTAGAATATTCAATGTAGGTGATTTGCATATATGAAAATGTCATCAACTTTAAAGTATTAGTAGTCATTAGGAGATAAACCACTGCAGCTATGGTTATTTAATATTATTAATTATATATATACATAAAAGATATAAGTAATACATTTGCTCAGGGTTCTTTCCCACCAGACGGTTGACAGTAGAAAAATATGCCTTTCTTCTCATCTCATATTTTGGCGCCATGAACTAGTAAGTTGACCAATGAACCAAGGGAAATGAATGTGTTAGATCTAAATAAACCACACATAAATATATCTATTGACCAAGTCATTGAAAAAATACTTATTGAACATACTTCCCAGGATTATTCATGATGTTGGATTTTAGCAGTGAAAAAAAGAGACCCAAATCTCTGCCTTCGTAGATCTTGTTGTCTAGTGTTTGTGTTTAGGGAAAGCAAGGAAACAAATAGGTAATAAAGAAACAATTAATAACATAATAGATCAAATCATGATGACTGGTTTTAAGAAAAATAAAGCAAAAAAGGGGAAGAGAAAAATCTGGGTCAAGATCATTTAAAATAAGGTAGTCAGGAAAAGTGTTACTCAGAAGACAACACTGGAAGATATTGAGGAAATAAGCCATGCTAATTTCTTAAAAAAAAAGAACCTTCCAAACAGGGTAAAACAAGGACAAGGGGCTTGAGACTATGTAAGCATGACTGATGTGTTCAAGGGATGGAAAAGAAGGCAGTGTGTCTGGATGAATGAGCTAGAGGGACAGTAGCGGAAGGCGAGGCCAGGGATGTTGTGGGAGGGTGAATCATGTAGGCTCCTATATGCCATTTTAAGTACCCGAGCTCTATTCTGAGGGGGATGGAAGCCAAGAAATATTTAGAACAGACATGTGATATCATCTGATATTGTATTTTGAAGGGATAATTTTGGCTGCTATGTTGAATTAGACTGTAGGAAGAAAAGAGGAGAAAACAAAACAACTACTTGAGAATATCCAGCCAAGAGAGAATATTGATTTGGGCCAAACTAAAATCAATGGAAATGATGAAGAGTCCTTAGATTTAGAATATATTTTAAGGTAGGATTTGATCATAGATATGGTCAAGGTTTTTAGATTTGAGAATTTAGAGGGTAAATTAGTCATTCACTAAGATGGAGAGGACTAAAATAATTCCATTTGGAGGGGTGTGAGCAGATGTGTATTATTCAGGGTTCTCCAGAGAAACCGAATCAATAGAATACAGATATAGGTATATGAAGAGATTTATTATAAGGCATTTGCTCAAGCAATTATGAAGGGCAATAAGTCCCACTATCTGGTGTCTGCAAGCTGGAAACCCAGGAAAGCCAATGGCGGTGTTGAAAGGCCTGAGAGCTAGAGAGTCAATGGTGGAGATTCCTGTCTGGGTCTGAAGGCCTGAGAACTAGAAGTGTTGAGGGGAGGGGAAGATTGATGTCTCAGTTCACGGATTTAGGCAGAGGGCCAATGCAACCTTTTTCTGCATTTTTGTTCTATTTAGTTGCTCAACAGATTGGATGAAGGCCACCACTCACATTTGGAAAGATCATTGTTTTACTTTGCCTCCCAATTCAGATGCTAATCTCTTTTAGAAACACCCCCCAAACACAAGCAAAAATAGTATTTAACCAACTATCAAGTGGTTCATGGCCCAGTCAAGCTGACATATAAAACTAACCATCAAAGATGGTAAATCAAAAGTTTACTTTAGGACACAAAGTTTCAGATGCTTATCAGATAATCAAATGGGCTAAAGATAAATTTGGGGATTCTACTATTTAAGGATGTTAATTAAAACAATGAGGCTGGATGGTATTACCAAGGGAGTGTATGAGAAGGAAGAATAGAGTTCTGAGGACTGAATATTCCAACTCAGTATTCCAATATTTAGAGTTTGAGAGGATAGGTAAGAAGAAGTAAAGGGTAATTCAGTGAGTTAAGAGTGACCCGAAGTGTGTGGTTGTCCAGAAACAAAGTGTGAAAGATACATCAAGGAAGAAGGTTGACATTTGGGTCAAGTGCAGCTGATGTGTCAAGAAAAATCAAGACTTGGAACTGATTATTCAGTTTAATAAAGAAAAGGGATTTGGTTCCTCGAAAAGAACAGCTTTGATAAAGTAGTAGGTGGAAGAAAACTTTGACTGAGGAGTGTTCCATACAAAAGCTGGACATAATCAGAGGCAGCAGGTATGGACACTGATTCAACTATTATTCTCTAAAAGGTGACAAAGAAATGAAAAGTGACCAGGAGAGAATGAGGGGCATTTTGTTTTTCATTTCCCTTGTTTAAAGATGGGAGAAATCGCAAAGGTTTATAAATCAACTAGTACAATCTAGTAGAAAGAGGAAAACTTTTGTATCAGGAGAGCGGGAAGAAAACGTTTAGATGGATGTCTTCAGCCAGGGAGGTGTGAGGAGAGTAGATCAATTACACAAATGGACATTTCATCCTTACTAGATGCACAGTTGGTTCAACCACGGAGGTAGAAAGCATAATATATGGGTGCAGATATAGGTATTATAGATACATGCAGTGATGAGAGCTTATAGACATTGTCTGCAAATTTTCATTATTTTCTCAGTGTAGTAGAGGGAGAGATAATTGGTTAAGGGTGAGGATGGAAGAACTAGAAGTTTAGAAAAGAGAGAAGTATTGAACACTTGTATATGAGAGTGATAGTGAATGAACCAGGGCAAAAGAAGAGAATGACTCTGAAGTTCTGAGGGCTCGCTCGAGATTAAAGGTCATAAATGTAAAGGGAGACCAGTCAGCCTGGTTTTACATATGTTGCTCCAACTGCATTTTCTGTGTAGGTGCAAGGACAGTGAAGGTGGAGAGTCATATTTAAACACGTTTCCTGGAAAGTATAAGATGAGATGAGTAAGAAAGTGGAGAATATGTGTAAAAGGAAATATTTGATGCCACATGACAGAATCTAACCTGAGTAAGAAAGCATCTACAGATGTGAGAGGATGGTGAACAAGGGTAAAAAAGTGGCAGAATCCATAGATTATACCAATGTGCTCAAAGACTTGTTGAATTGGAGATACTAGGAAATATGAGATGAAAAGACATGGACAGATATTTTTCTTTTTGTTTTTGAGACAGAGTCTTGCTCAGTTGCCCAGGCTGGAGTGAAGACAGTGGCATGATCATGGCTTACTGCAGACTAGACCTCCTGGGCTCAAATGATCCTCCTGCCTCAGCCTTGTGAGTAGCTTGAACTACAGGCATGTGCCACCATGCCTAGGAATTTTTACTTTTTGTAGAGACAGAGTGTCACTCTGTTGGTTAGGCTGGTCTCGAACTTCTGGGCTTAAGCAATCCTCACACCTTGGCCTCTCAAAATGCTAGAATTACAGGTGCAAGCCATCACACCCAGCCATATGTAGAGATGTTTGATAAGCGGATGCTTAAAATTAAGGCTATAAATGTGTTGCCTTTTGGTAACGATGCGAACTATGTTATGGCCACAGAAGTGAACGACTGTGCTAAAGTGAAGGACGCCATCATTGGAGCAAAGTTAGGCAAATAATTTTGTGTCTAGGTTATTTGAAGGTTCAGTGAAATGGGTATTGAAATCAGCAAGGACCATAACTGAGTAGGACAAATATTGGGGTCAGTGGGTGACTACAAAAAAAAAGGTGTGGTTTATGGTATATTTACATCACATGATATTCAAAATTGAGAGGTTACAGAGAGAAGGGAGGAAAGGGGGCCTGGACGCAGCTATAGCGGGCCTTTGCATCTACCCCATCCCAAGGCCAGTTTTATAAGAAGTGGGAGAAAGAAAACAGCCATGACCTGAGTCAGGAGAATAGCATGAACCCAGAAGGTGAAGCTTGTAGTGAGCACAGATCATGCCACTGCACTCCAGCCTGGGCGACAGAGCGAGACTCTGTCTCACAAAAAAAAAAGAAAAAGAAAAAAGAAAAAGAAAACAGCCATCACTAGAGAGGACAACAGGGAAAACAGTAAAACCATGGAAAAAGTGAAGAAAGCAGTCAGAAATGAACTCGAAGATATAAGAGATAAACTCTCTCAATATAACTCTTATAAGCTCTTATAAGAATTCTGGAAGGCAAGGTGAAAGGTAACAGTGGGATGGAGTGAGACAAAGGGAGAAACCTTGAGTTTGACAGCTCAGGGTATGAAACCTGATAGTCCCATGGCAACTGACATAAACAGAGATAAAAGAAAAAAATGGATCAATCTAGACATGTCTGGGATTTGGGTTGGGGGGAGTGAGGTACTGACTTCAGTGGCAATATTTAAAGTAGTGCCAAATTTTAAAATCCATGATAAACAACCATGAGCAAGCAATGAGTTTCTGAAAAAAAAAAAAAAAAACTTCTCAGAATTTTAAGTAAAAGCAGAATCAGTATTACCAAGTTTTCCTTTTGTACCAGACTCCAATGGGCATGGACATGGCACTGTTATTAATCCATAGATTTTTGCAATAATTCTGATTTTTTAAAACATTGCACTAAAATAATATTGATCTCAATTGCTGAGATTTACAAGTGCCTCCTTAAGCTTTTACCCCTGAGGTCAGTGCCTCAGTGGCCTGATTCTGTACTTCCCTGGGGGTAGAAAATGTGGGGAAGACCTGTGAGTGCTTTATGAGTAAGGACTAGCAGAGTATGCTGAGTCCTGGAGTTCTGCTAAACATGTTGTGGTGATCGTTGATCTCGGCTTGGAATCCTCAGATCTTTCTCTTGATTCTAGACCATGAAAGGTCAAGGTCAGGGGAGAACCCATCCCATCGTCACTGCAAATTCATTTATCTTTTTAGTAATCAAGCTCTGAGACCTGGATTCAGAGGACCTGATGTATTTGGTGTGCCCGGAAGAACTAGATGCTGCTTGATTGTGCAGAGAAAGAGGGAAAAGAGCATGGGTGATGGCCAAAATCTATGCCACTGTTTTCTTAAATGTGAGTCATTGCTTATAAGAAGGACTAGAAGCATTCTTAGGAAAATGTAATTGCAAATGTGTTCATCTCAAACTTGACTTGTTCAAATTTGATTTTCTAATTTCCCATCCTCAGCACAAACTTGGGCTCCTGCAGTCTTCCTCATCTTCGTAAATAGCAACTCCATCCTGTAAGTTCCTTAGGACACACTCTGCATTGTACTGTTTCTCCAGGGGCTGTGTGGTGATTAAGATGTAACAGGTAAACAAATGAATAAAACACATACTATGAACAAGATTGTGTTATTTATCTGTGACAGAAATAACACATGATTAAGACATGAATGCTGTCATGGGAAAGCTTATAATTGAGTAGTTGATAAGAAAAGGCATAGAATCTGTCTCCATCTCATTCCAAAAAGATATCAATCACTCTAAACGGACTGATGCGATAAAACTAGTTTTAAAAACTTGGTGAAGATCGGGAGATGCTAAAGTAAAATGAGGGAAAAGAAAATAAAGTTAGGAGTATACCAAAGGTCGAGAAGCTTTTTTAGAGATAAGTGGCAAATTTGACTCTGAACTTGCTGATAGCATAAAGTGAAAAGTATATTCAAACATTCAGTTTATCAGTCTCCTAAGAATTTAAAATAGTAATGAATAGTAATAACCTTTCTTTAAGGAAGAAAACCTGCTCTTGACAGTGAGGCCTGAGGGAATTTTGTCCCATGGGAACTTATAAAGGGGGAAAGTTTGACTGTAATAAATCAACTTTTCAACAACATTCCTGAAGTACCACTTAGCAATGTTCCAGAGGTCGAGTCCAGGAAGTTCCATGATGAAGGACAATGACTCACAAAACTACAACTCAATGAAAGCCAAAACATTGTGTCCCAAGACTATAATGATTTAATATCCTAAATTACACCAAGATTGAAATGTAAAGTAGCTAGAACAGCAACGGCTTTCTCCTTTTGAATATTTAGAAAACATTGTTGAAACCTAGTGTTTCACAAATAAATTAACCCTGAAAATTTTTCAAACACTGATATGGTTAGGCTTTGTGTCCCTGCCCAAACCTCGTCTTGCATTGTAAATCCCAGGTGTTTAGGGAGAGACCTGGTGGGAAGTGATTGGATTATGGGGGCGATTTTCCCCAGGCTGTTCTCATGATAGTGAATTCTCACAAGATCTGATGGTATTGTAAATGGCAGTTTTTCCTGTGCTGACACATGCTCTCTCTCGCCTGCCACCATGTAAGACCTGTCTGCTTCCTTCCACCATAATTGTAAGTTTCCTGAGGCCTTGTGGAACTTTAAATCAATTAAACCTCTTTTCTTCATAAATTACCCAGTCTCAGGTGTTTCTTTATAGCAGTGTGAGAATGGACTAATACAAACACCCTCTCTCTTTTTTACCTTTTATTTTTATTCTTTGTGGGTATACCATGATTCAGGGAACCTAGTTTGTTCTAAAGCTATAGACACAACACATACTACACACACACAAACACATAAACACACACACATAAACACATATATTATATAAACTTACATTATATATACATATAAAATATGATAGAGAATTGTGCAGACAATCTTCCACAAATATTCTTCTGACAATTATTCTCTAGACAACTTTTAGAACAATTTTCTTACAACCAATTTTTATAAATATGTGGGATATTATAATCTAAAAAATATTTGGAGTACCATATTCTGTATACTAATTTAATACAAATAATTTTATGTAACAGGAAGTCAAGCTGGGGATAGAGTCGATAGCATCTTATGACCAGTTGAAGAATATAACCAGGACTTATGCATACACAAATAGTCATCCCACTTCATAATAATTAAAATATGTTGAGTTAGGTGTGCTATCTTCAAGACTAAAAGACTTTTCACAAAAGCATAACTTTAAAAATAGTCTTATATAGATGATTCCCATGTTATAATAGTTTGGCATAATTTTTCAACTTTACAATGTTGCAAATGCAATATGCATTCAGTAGAAACTATACTTTAAATTTTGATTCAAAATTGTTATGTCTATTATAAAATAGGCTTTGTGTTAGATGATTTTGCTGACTGTAGGCTAATCTAAGTGTTCTGAGCACATGTAAGATAGGGTAGGCTGAGTTATAATGTTTAGTCGCTTAGGTATATTAAATGCATTTGCAACTTAGAAAATGTTCAGCTTACAATGAGTTTATCCAACCCAATCTCACATCAAGGAGCACCTATAGTTGACTTTCAAAAAAGAAATCTTTATGAATATACTGATCTCATTTAGAGTTTGGTTATTTTTATTTTCTAAGATATAAATTAACAATTTTAATGCACTTAGTAACAAGATGATCTCCAAACAGCTGAACAAACAAGTAAGCTAGTTAAATAACTCAAAGAATCCAAAACCTATAAGTTTCAACTCACAATTTGACTGTCAAGCAGCAAGTAATAATCTCTACTCATCAAAAACAAAGAAAAAGAAATGCTTACTTCATTCACTTTTCTGTCCATATGGCAGGTTAGATGAATGTAAAATAGATATGAAGGAGGTGGGAACAGTTCATGACCTCTTTACTGAAAAATCAATGAGGTGAGAGCAGACAAGTTAGTACTTCCCATTGTGCACTTGCTCTTCCTACACAAAATTAAACATTTAGCACCATTAACCTGTACCACCTGCCTCAACTCTTGCCACCTCTTTCAGCTCTTGCCACTTCCTCAGATGCTGCTTCTAAAACACAAACTCAGCAGCTTTTTCTTTCACTCATCTCTTCTAGACTCTTATGTATTTTTGAGCCATGACACAGGGTTGGAACTAGCATTATGCAACTACTACCACTAAAATTTTCCTGAAATCCATGTCAAGAATGCAAGAAAGATTTGGAGAAATTTGTAATGATTGTGACTGATGTTAACAATTGATGCTCTGAGCTTAATATTCAAAACCCTAAAAATAAAGGTAAATTTATTGAAAAGATATTCAACCTGCTTCTAAAAAAATTCTTTGTTTCTACTCAACATGCCAAACCAGTCATTTAAGAGTGCTCATTAAAAGTGCTTGACATATAGCCTAGGTCTCATAAAATCATTCTTGGGAGTTTACCAAAATGAGCAAAATACCTTCATATTTGTGTGTATTGTGAGAATTGCTAGAGATGTAAAGAGGTATTTGAGGAGAGTTTGCAACCATAGGGTCTATAATCTATGGTCCTCATTTCCTCTTTCCTTATCTAGCTTCCATGCACTGTTTCATGGCAGCAATGTTTTCTGTGCTTATAGGTATCCTCCCTATCATTAGCCTTTTGCAACCGGATCCCCTTTATTCTTCTACTTATTCATAAACCATGAGTCCCTCTCTTCAGAAGCCTTCAGTCAGAGCACTAAAAAGTACTTCTCAATACTCTCCCTAACCATTCTATAGTTCATTCTTAAGTTTAAAAATAGTCATAGTGGAAGTATAACTTTTAAATTGCTCCTCCTTCTCAAGAGTTTGTTGTCATTGTTTCCCACTGCTTCTCATTTAAAGATATTAATCATGAGAAGAGCAATAGAAATGTAAATTGTTATGACAGTTGTGTTGCCAGAGGATACTCATTCTTACAAAACTTGAATTATGCCAGGTACTCGCTAATTTAAATCATATCCCTTTTTTAACATAATTAAAATGTTCATGTGGCATAGACACAGGAATGAATCATATGATGCGCCTTTCTTGCTTATCGGAAAGAAACAATAATAATTAAAGAATGCCTTCAGCATTTTGCATGACAGGTATTTCTAAATTTATGAACGTAAAATAATGATCTCCCTTTGGGGCAAGATCACGCTTTGCTATTGTAGTAATAATAAAAGCAGTGATGAATATCAAAATAAGAGCCTTCCTAATGGTTCAAAAAATAGTTTTCCAACAATTTCTATCGTGCTAGGAGGAGCACAGCATATGAAAAAATATATTTAAGTGGAACTTAATCATCCATGAGAACCAAGATAAAATACTGAAGATGGGTAGAGCAAAAGAATTCAGACTTATTCAAGGAAGATGCTCCAAGGTTTGGACTGACAATATGAAGGCACTAAGGGGAGATATGAAATAGTAGTCTCAGAGCAGAAACTTCAGAAAGGGAGCTATAATTGTTCAGAGTTTCTTTCATCATGCCAAGATGCCCTGTATTCATGTCTTTTTAAACAATATTGAAACTTTGGCTGAATGCTGAGAGGGACTAGATAACCGTAAAAAGCCACATACTCTGCATGAAGGGTTCAACTGAAAAGAACACTGAAAAATAAAGGTAAGAGTATCGCTGTGTCAGATTTGAAGGGGAAAGCAACACATCAGCTGGTAGCATAGATCCATTGGGAAATGTCTTTCTTAGCCTCAAAATTAGCTTGACTATGAACCCATGAACAATTACAAAAAAAGCCCAAGCATGTGACTTCCCTCTTCTCCTGCAGCCTTGCCCTTGCAGTGGTGCAGGGTGGCCCCTGCGAAGAGTGAATTCACACAGTCTAAAATGATAATGGGGAAAATAATTCTACCCTTCAAACACGTCTGAAAGTTCATCTTCCTCCTCAACACCATCCTGGCACAAGCTGGGGCCAAGAGCTGTTCATTCTATTCATTTTTCTCCCTTTAACAAAGAAGCAACATTCTCCGAGTACAGAGGACAGAGGAATTCCTTGGTCCTTTTATCCTTTCTTTTTCTGTTGGAGCTTGAGTTCTTGTTTATAAGCTTACATTTATAAGCTCAGCTCCAAAAACGGGTTTCTTTCAGGTATTTGGCAGACTGCTTCCCTTTAATCTTTCACTTTTTTAGAGTCATTTCAAAAGCAGCAGAAAGAAAAGTCAAAGGCCGTTGAAAAGAGGCTGCTATTCCACTAGCTGGAGATATCTTCATGTTTTCTGAAAAACACAGACATGGGTGGTTTCCTGTGAATAGTTCAACAGAAGAAAAAGCAGGCTCTTTCTTCTCAGCTCATCTCCACAACACACCCATCACAGATGTCAGTGAATCAAGCTATCTAATCTCACATGATGTAGATTCTTCTCCTTTTAATTCTGTAAGTACAACCAAGTCTATCCAACAGAGCCCGGGTCCAGTCTGCACCTAGAGGCCTTAGGAAATCTGTAAGGAATGAGGCTGTAATACATAATTTATTTGTTCCTCTAAGGTTATGTTTACAGGGTACATAGAAGACTATTACAGTAAGACTATCCATTCGCTATCCCATGATGAATCAGATTTTGATGCCTAGAAAAATACAATCATATCATAGAGGATACAGAAGAATTGAAGAAAACTGATCACTGGAGTCTTGCAAATTTACAAAGATGACACACCCCTTAAAAAATCCTGGCAATAACTGTGAAAAATACCATTTAAAAAAATAACTATTTCAGATGAAATCGTTTACTGCTTGCCTTAAGAGAAATTTCCTAAGTAAGACATTTTTCAAATGGAGAATGCAATAGTGGCAGTGACATTATTTGCAAATCATTGTAATGTGATTCTATAGGCATATTATCACATTCTAAAGCAATTTCCAAATGTACCCAACAATAGATTAAAATATGACAAGAAACAGAACTGCAATGATAACAGAGTAAAAAATATATAAATAGAACTTAATATAGATTGTGCATAATTTAAGTAGATATAGATGTGTAGATCTATTACTCTTGAGTTTAAATTTGATATGCTATCTTTAGTCTTAGTCTTTACACATATTGGATGCATTACTTAGTTGTAATACTGAAGATATTACTATACATATGTAATGGATTTTTCTGTTAGAGTTGATGTAACATGACCAGTTCCATATCTAGAGCTCCCGTAATAATCACTTGTATCTCATCTTCAAAATTATTTCTCTTACGAGAAAATAAGGGCTTTTTAGATCAGGGACTGACTCTCAGTTAAATGAGTCCGTATAACACTCCCTACACTTCAGAAAATGTTTCTCCAATCACGTACCCACACACCATCAAGCACAAACATTATGATAAAATTCATGTGCAAGCCTCTATCAATCAGTTTTTAAGCCATAATATGTTCAATAAAAGTTAATCGATTCTAGGTCTAAGATATTAGTAGGTTTCTTTTGTTTTCCATGAGGGACAGCAAGACATGGGACTAAGGAGTCAGTGTTGTGGCAGTCTATGGTGGCAATTGACTATAGGTGATAAATCAGATGGTCACATTGCTGCCACGTAACAGACATTGTCTACTGCCTATTCAACTTTCCTCCTCATTTTTCCTCCTAACTGAACCCCATTTTCGTTACTTTCTTTCAAATAACCATGATTTTTCAGGGAGCTGCTTTCAACAATTATTGGAGAAGAGTGAATCTGTTCACCTGTCTAAGCCGATTGCAGAGGTCTCATTCCCTTTCCTGAGAAATGGGTTCAGGCATGAGCATAGGATAAAATTTTGGGATTTTTTTTCTCTTTTCACAATCTGTGGATGCTAATTTCTGTCTGTGATGCCTGGGAATTTGATAGCCCAGGAAGGTTTTCAAGGAATGGTTGCATTGGAAATCAAAGGTGTGTTAGTCTCCCTAAGACAACATATCCAGAAAAGGGTTTCTTATATTTCTACAATTAATAAAGACAAAAGGAAGAAAGCAGCTTCAAGTTTATAATAGTAAGAGAAAGAGAACAAGTCAACAGACACCACCTCCAGCAAATCTTTTGCTTTGACTGCATTTCACTTAGCTGTGTCTTTGGTATTTTCCTCAACGTAAACCAGAGCCAGGAAGAAAAGTAATTTTCAACAGCTGAATTCATTTTGGTGCAGAGAAGTACCACACTACTTAGAATGCCAAATCTAATGAACAAATTATGTCTCCTACAATGACATGTTAGGGAGGACTCTGAGGCCTAGCCACAGCCCATTTGAAAGATTGGTACTTAGGGGTGGATGTCTGCCTGGAGCCCAGTGTTGAAGAATGCGCTTGCATGCCAAGTATTTGTCATCTTTAGTTTTGTTGATTTAATTAAACTGTGTAATATATGTATATTGCACGTCTATTGAATCCAAAAGTGTCTGGTAACAACAATTAATATTTTCATGTTAAATTTCTGCTCATTATTTATTTATATAATCAGTAAATGTGTTGGAAGGGAGAATGAACAACCAATTCTTTATAATTACATTATAAGTGTGCATCCACACACTTTTAATTTTCTCAAACAAAATATCCAATATAAAATAGAAAAAGCCCACCCAAAATTGCTCCATTTGGAGAAGGGATCTGCTCCCTGCCAGCCACCCCTTTAGACTCCCCATGGAGAAAGTGCTCGCAACACGTGTGTCAGATCTCAGCTCCTCCACAGGGATGTCTGTCATCTTCAACAGGTTGTTCAACTTCTCTGGACTCAATTGTTCCATCGGTAGAAGGTAGGATTTATAACCTCATTATTTTCACAGACAAATTGTGAGCATAAATTACGTAATAGACTTTATCTCCCAAGTTCCTAAGTTGTTTCTTTGCTATTGTTTGGTGCCAACTCAATGTTTTTTAAATCATCACAAAGGGTCTTAAAATGTATGAAATAAATTTCAAATAACTAACACATTTAGGTACCTGCAGCCCTTTCTCAAGATGGTTGAAGACTGTTAATGTTATTAACCTTTTATAAAGCCTGACTCAGAGACCTAGGAAAAACAGATGCCCTGTCTCTAGAAAGTGGCTCATCCTACATGGAATTCTATTATTTTAGCCTCATTCCTTCTGATCAATGCCTATATTGCCTTAAAATATGAAAAACCAAATGAAAATATTGCAAGGGAGAGTAAATAGAATCATAATTACCGAAAATTTAACTCAGGCACTTTTCTAGGAAGACTTTTTTGTTCCAGAATATGGAAGTAAACCTAAGGGTACCATATGCCTAATAATAAAATAATAATGCCACTGAGGTAAATCAAGCAGGAAGAGGATAAATCAAGCATCAAAGAAACTTTTGTCTATCACTGTTGATGATATTCATTTCTTGTGATAATAATACCTTACATTTGCATTTGCTTGGTAGTTTATAAAACTATAATACCTCATATGTTGCACTGACTCAGTCCCTGTAATATTCATGTGAAATATTTAGATAAACCTCTACAAATTATTTTTCCTACAATAGTTAAGCAAAGTGAATCTAAGAAAACTCTGAGTAAATTGCCTAATTTCAAAAGTTAGTAAGTAGTAAAAATATAACCTGGGTAAAGAACCTAGGCCTTTCATGCTCTTTTCGGTGTATCTGCCTTCTCATTTTGCATGTCACAAAAGCCAACCTTGAGTGAAACAAACATTTGAGGTGTCTCAACCCTAATCACCGGAAACAGGAGCCCAATAAACTCTTTGAAGGATAGAAGGATATACCACTTAGCACTACATTTACCTTTAAGTTTGCAATTCATTCAATTGTTCCCTAGTGGCCTTTAGAAAGTTAATGTAGCATGCTTATTCCATAGTGCCAAGGTAGGTCTCGCTCAAGGGAGAATTGAGTTCTTTAAAAAAAAAACAAAAACAAACAAAAATAAAACCCTAAACACAAAGTGTAAGCGTTACTACTCGTCCTTTAGGTACAAGGAGTTTCAACATTGCCATTCAATGACCAAGGAAACATCGCTACCAACATTTGACAGAATACCATATTTACCAACAGTGAAAACCCCTTTATAAACAAGCAGTTACAGCCCCTGTAACATGGGGTGAAAGTTTATCTCGAACTTCAACACAGTATTTTTATTCCCCAAGTGGAAAAGCGGCTACAGGAAAAAGACAATGGACATATTTGATTAGCTGACACTACTGAAAATGACAGAGAAAACATGAAAATGAATAAACAGTGTGCATCTTTTAAATAGCATTTCTGAAGATGTGACCTTGTGAATCAAATCCAGTTTACTCAAGGGCACTGTTAAAAATGTTTACCATGTTGCTTCTGTTTTCAGTCCAGGAAGTAGTTTACCTAAGGGCTACATTCACTCATATTCAGTTTGCTTTATTAATTCTGCTCGATTTGTGCTCTTATTCTTTGTTATTCTGGCTTAGCATTGTGAGATTTCTGAAGTACTCTGTTAGGGCTATCAAGAGTGTTGTCTCAATAACTCTTATACATCATTACAATATGGGGAAAAAGATAATGTACCCCACTGAGTTTTTGAAATAAAGATATTTCTGTTCTTAAAGCCACAGCATATTTAAAAAACTTCTTAAATATTATGACGATTATCTAAACTCATCCCAGATAGCTGAGTAGACAACTATCCTTGCAATCTGACTTCAGGGATCCAACTGCAGCAGGATATTTCCCTGATCCCTTCACAGGACTCAGGACAGGGGCTTCCTGTTTACTCAGCCCGCTGCTCTCAACTCTTTGCCGGAGGGAGCATGCGAGCGAACAAGGCAGGGAACCAGGCAGGAACTGGAGTACATGAGTGCTGCAACCAGCTGACAACTTCAGCACCAGCAAAAGGGAGCTCCGCTCACTCAGGCCTGCTATGTTTCATCCCTCATGGGAGAGATCGCACAGATGAGCAGGTTCAGGAGCCGGGGTGAGCGCTTTTAGGTGCCCGCAAGAGCAAAATCTGTGCACATCCTGCAGCAGCGTCTAGCAGGGGATGCCTGCAATGCCTGAAGCCCCAGAGGCCGTGTTACAGTGTTCTTATAGCTCTGCCATCCACGGATGGCTTAAATGTTAACAGCTCAGTGGACCCACGGCTGCTTTCCACCAGCAAGGGTAAAAGGCCAGTATGACAGCCTTTTGTATCCGCACTCATGGCTCCCGAGCTCTTGTCCATTGTCCACGAAAATAAACTGAGGTCACCTGAACAAAGTGAAGGATGGTAAATGCAGAAGATTTTATTGCCAATGAAAGTGGTTCTCAGTGGCAAGGAGAGCTGAAAACGCGATGGGGGAGGGGGTAGGTAAATCTTCTCCTGAGAAGTCCTACCATCTCCAGTTGTATTATTCTCCAAAGTTATGTCGTCGAGCTGTCCCTCTGAAGTCAAGCCGCTTGTCTCTGACATCTCGCTGTAGTCTCCGATGTCCAGCTGCTTCTCTCTGCCAGCTGAGTCTGGGGTCTTTATAGGCACATGATGGGGCAGGGCAGGGCCACGGGTGGTTTAGGAAAAGGCAACATTTGAGCAGGGAAACAGGGATATAAGTTCTCACTTTGGGCTGCAGTCTCAGGCTTTTTGGCTTGAGGATGGGCTTCTCGCCAGGGATCCGCCACTTTTCTGCCTAGAATTTCTCTGCTTCCTGTCCCTATCACAACCATCAACTTCCTGCTCCTTTCAGAATAACTTGTCCTTTTCCTCACTGGTACATGGAATTTAACATTTACAGCTTCTTTTAGCTAAATATTATTGTCATTTAATCAAACATTTCTTAAAAAGTAGATATTTAATTGTACCCTAGTGTAAACGAAGACATTATTGAACTCTTTGTGTAAATATGCCTTTCCTGCAGAGAAGCAACATTAGATGCTTAGATGGAGTGAAAATGTTTTACCTATCAAAAAAGACACAAAAAATCATAAATGTTACATTTTTCAGTAAGTTTACAAAGTTAAATGCCATACGGTCCAAACCATAGCAACTTTATACACGGAGAAATTCCTTCAGCTACTTTCCTCTAAAAATGATGTGAATATGGCATACACTAATAATGTCCTATAGATACCCAGGTACATTAACAAATTCAAATGCTTGAAGAGACCAGAAAAATGTGAGCTAACTCATATGCGGAGTGACTTTGAAATAAGTGTTCAGTTCTGGTCATCTTTGTTTTTAAAATTTTCTTTTGAGATAATTTCAGACTCATAGTAGAGTTGAAAAAAATAGCACAGAGGGTTCCTGTATACCATTTGCCCAATTTCCCCTATGTTAACATCTTATATACCCATAGATGATTAATCACATCTATGAAGGTAACCTTGATACAACTGCAACCAAAGTATAGAATTCATTCTGATTTCACCAGTTTTTCCATCAATGTAATTTTTCTGTTCTAGAATCTAATCGAGACTCCTATGTCGCACGCAGTTGCCAAGTCCCCTCAGTTTCCTCCCATCTGTGAGAGTTCCTCAGTCTTTGTCTTTCATGACATTGATACTTTTATAGGATACTGGTTACATATTTTGTAGAATTTCCCTTTATTTGGATTAATCTAATGTTTTCTTATAATAAATCAACATTATAAAAAGGAATTCCACAGGGCAGTGTAACCTTTTCAGGACATTATGTCAGGGAGTAAATGATGCTGATATGTATTTTTATTGATGTTAACATTGATCACCTAGCTTAGGGCAGTGTCTTTCAGAATTCTCCATTGTACAGTTACTATGTTTTGCTTTGAAATTTATAAACATTTGAGGGGAGATACTTTGAGGATATCCAGATGTCTTCCGCTTAAACGTTTACCCAATAATTTTGACATCCATTAGTGGAACTTAACTGTGGCAATTATTACTTGGGTGTTTTAATAGTTATTTTCTATTTTCTTCATTCCTTTCCATTTATGAATTGTAATTCTTCGGTAAGAAAAAGTTGTTACTTCTCCCCCGTTTCTTTAATGTGTTATTTACTTGTATTGATATTGATTCATGAATATTTATTTATTTGGGTTATACTACAACACTACAATACTATTATTTTGTTTAGATTGAGCAAAATTTCTATTATTTTTATGAAGTCTAATTTAACTTTTTAAAAATGTAATTATTATTCTCTGTGTGGACTCTAAGAAATCTTTACTTAGTCCCAAGGATGGTTGGGAAAATATTCTCGTATGCTTTGTTTTTTGTTTTTTGTTTTTTTTTTTGAGACTCTACAGGGTCTCCCTCTGTTGCCCAGGCTGAAGTGTAGTGGCACGGTCTCAGCTCATTGCAATCTCTGCCTCCAGGGTTCAAGCCATTCTCATGCCTCAGCCTCCCGAAGTAGCTGGGATTAGAGGCATGTGTCACTATGCCTGACTAATTTTTGTAAGTTTAGTAGAGACGGGGCTTCGCCATTTTGGCCAGGCTAGTCTCTAACTCCTGACCTCAAGTGATCCACCCGCCTCAGCCTCCCAAAATGCTGGGATTACAGGTATGAGCCATTGCCTATGTTTCCTTTTAGAGCCATTATAGTTGTTTTTTTGTTTTTTTTTTTGAATATTATATTTTTTAACAGCAGTTTTAAATTCACAGAAAAATTGAGAGGAAAATACAGAGATATCCTGTATGCTCCCTGCCTCCACATAGGAATAGCCTCTCCCACTAATGTCTTTCACTAATTTCGTTACAATTGATAGACCTATATTGACACATCCTTATCACCCAAAGTCCATGGTTTACATTGGGCTTCACTCTTGGAATTGTACATTTTATGGGTTTGGGCAAATATATAATGATATGTATCTACCATTATAGTACCAGAGTAGTTTCAACATCCTCTGTGCTCCAACTATTCATCTTTCTTCCCTACTTGTGGCAACCACTGATCTTTGTACTCTCTCCATAGTTTTGCAGAATGTCATATTGTTGAAGACATACAGATGTAGCCTTTTCAGATTGACTTCTTTCACTTAGGTAATGGGTATTTAAGTTTCCCCATGTCTTTTTTTTTATTATTATATAGTGCATTTCTTCATAGCACTGAATAAATTCCATTATCTGTATATACCACAGTTCATCTACCCATTCACCAACTGAAGAGCATTTTGGTTTATTCTAAGTTTTGGCAATTATGAATATAGCTGCTGTTAACACCTATATGCAGGATTTTGTGTCAACATAAATTTTCAACTCTTTTTAGTAAATATCAAGGAATGTAATTCCTGGGATTGTATGGTAGAAATATATTTAGTTTTATAAGAAACCATCAAACGGTCTTCCAAAGTGGCTATACCATTTTGCATTCCCACTAGCAATGCAAAAGAGTTCCTGTTGCCCCACATCCTCACCAGCATTGGTGTTGGCAGTGTTCTAGATATTGGCCATTCTGATAGGCGTTTAGTGGTGTCTCATCGCAGTTTTAATTTGTATTTTCCTGATGTGTTTCCCACACATCACAGTTTTAATGTGTATTTCTCATAGGTTGTGGAGTGTCTTTTCATATGAGTATTGCCATCGATATATCTTCTTTAGTGAAGGGTCTGTTAAGGTATTTGGCCCAATTTTTAATCAGGTTGCTTGAGTTTGTTGTTGTTGTTGTTGTTTGTTTTCTTGTTTTTGTTTTTTGTTTTTTGTTTTTTTTAGATATTTGAAATACAACTTTATTCTGATTCTAAACGAAAAGGAATGGTGGGAATGACAGTAATAAACAAGATTTCACCACTGAATATTGTGATGTGACTGTAGCAGTCCTATATTTGAAACTCAAGGAATCAACTGCGTTCCAAAACAGCTAAATATGCAGGTCCAAACAATGAAGGTGTTTTTTAAACTGCCACATTCACTCCGAAGCCCACTCATCTCCTTCAGCATCCCACAGATGAAGCACATGTTCCGCTTAGCTAGATAATAATGAGGTGGCACACACGCTGCACCGCTGACATCACAGGACAGCTGCCTATAAAACTAGACTTCTGACCCTGGGCTCCAGCTCCATTCTCACAGGTCATCATCCTCATCCGGGAGAGCAGTTGTCTGAGCAACCTCTAAGTCGTGCTCAAACTGTGCTGCCAAAGCTGGGTCCATGACAACTTCCGGTGGGGCAAGAGCAGGCATGGCAACAAATTCCAAGTTAGGGTCTCCAATGAGCTTCCTAGCAAGCCAGAGGAAGGGCTTTTCAAAGTTGTAGTTACTTTTGGCAGAAATGTCGTAGTACTGAAGGTTCTTCTTTCGGTGGAAGACAATGGATTTCGCCTTCACTTTCCTGTCCTTAATATCCACTTTGTTGCCACACAACACAATGGGGATATTTTCACACACTCGTACCAGATCTCTATGCCAGTTAGGCACATTCTTGTAAGTAACTCTCGATGTTACGTCAAACATTATGATGGCACACTGGGCTTGGATATAATAGCCATCTCTCAGTCCGCCGAATTTCTCCTGGCCGGCTGTGTCCCATACATTGAATTTAATATGTCCTCTGTTGGTGTGGAACACTAGGGGATGAACCTCAACACCCAAGGTGGCTACATACTTCTTCTCAAATTCACCAGTCAAATGACGTTTCACGAAGGTCGTTTTTCCAGTACCACCATCACCAACCAATACAAGTTTGAACTGGACCTGGGGCTCTCCCTGCGCAGCCATCGCGGCGTTCCTTCCAGAAGCGTCTCCGCGCCTTTCCGACTCGAGTTTGTTGTTGTTGTTGTTGAATTTTAAGAGTTCTTTGTATATTTTGGATAACAGACCTTTAACATATGTCATTTGCAAATATTTTCTCCAAGTCTACGGCTTGTCTTTTTATTCTTAATAATTCATAGATTGTGACTCCAAAATCATATCTAAAAAGTCATCACTAAACCCAAGGTCATGTAGCATTTTTCTTATGTTAATATCTAGGAGTTTGTGTTTTACATTTAGGTTTGTGATTCATTTTTAGTTAATTTTTGTGAATTTCACATGGACATCTGAAGCATTACAGTTTTAACTTGAATGTTTCAGTGTATGATCAATCCAAATTGATTAAGAATTTTTTATTTCTAATTATTATGGATATATACTGGTTGTACATATTTATAGAGTACATATGATATTTTGTTACAAGGATACAATGTGTAATAATCAAATCAGGGTAACTGGTATTTCCATTACCTCAAGGATTTATCAGATAATTTATTTGTGTTACGAACATTCCAAATCCACTCTTTTAGTTATTTTGAAATACACAATAAATTATTGTTAGCTGTAGTTGCCTTCTTGTGCTACATAACACTAGATCTTATTTTTTCTATTTGTGCTTTTGTATCCATTAACTAGTTTTTCTTTTTTCTTTTTCTTTTTTTTTTTTTTTTTTTGTGAAGACAGAGTCTCACTCTGTCACCCAGGCTGGAATGCAGTGGCACAATCTCAGGTCACTGCAACCTCCACCTCTCAGGTTCATAGTCTCCCAAGTAGCTGGGATTACAGGTGCACAATGCCATGCCTGTAGTTTAGTATAGATTTTTTGTAGTTTAGTATAGATGGGGTTTCACCTTGTTGCCCAGGCTGGTCTCAAACTCCTGAGCTCAGGCAATTGGCCCACCTGGGTCTCCCAAAGTCCTGGGATTACAGGCATGAGCCACTGCGCCCAGCCAAACTTTTTTTCTTAACCTCCTATCCCAGTACCCTTCCTACCCTCTGGTAACCATCATTTTACTCTCTATCTCCATAGTTGAATCTTTTTTCAGCTCCCACACATTAAGGGGAACATGCAATATTTGTCTTTCTATGCCTGGCTTGATTTCTGTATATTATATGAACTTGAGGTATATTTTATTGTTGTTTGGTTTTTGTCGTCTATCCAATTGATACAGCAAAAAAAGTTGCTACTTTTGCTGAAAAAAAAATATTTCTCCTTTAAATTGTTTTGCTACTTTTATAAACAATTATTTGAATTGTTACTAGTGGGTCAATTTCTTGACTTTCAAATTTGTATTTTTATCTATTTGCTTAACATGAGTTATTTGGAAGTATTGGGTTTAATTTTGGAATATTTGGGCAAATTTATCAAGTCTTTATTGCTGTTGATTTCTAGTTTAGAGGCAGAGAATTTATTTATGGGCAGATAACTTAGTTTGTACTATTTTTGAATCTTTAAAATATATTAAGTCTTTTCACATGGTCCAGGATGTGATCTATTTTTATGAAAATTCCATATTTACTAAAGAAGAATGTGTACTTTGTTGCTTTAGATTGTAGTATTCTGCTGTCACTTAGATTAATTGGATTGATAGTGTTAATTAACTCTTCTATACACAAACCGATCTTTGTGAAGTCATCCTATTCACTACTGAGAGTTTTAAAAAATCTCCAAATATGATTGCAAATTTATATTTTTTCCCTTTAGTTCTGACAATTATTTTTTATTTATTTATTTATTTATTTATTTTGAGATGGAGTCTCCCTCTGTCTTCCAGGCTAAAGTGCAGTGACATGATCTCAGTTCACTGCAGCCTACGCCTCCCAGGTTCAAGCGATTCTCCTGCCTCAGCCTCCCGAGTAGCTGGGATTACAGGTGTGTACCACCACGCCGGGCTTATTTTTGTATTTTTAGTAGAGATGGGATTTCACCATGTTGGCCAGGTTGGTCTCTAACTCCTGACCTCAGGTGATCCACCTGCCTCAGCCTCCCAAAGTGCTGGGATTACAGATGCTAGCCACTGTGCTTGGCCAGTTCTGACAATTTTTGATTAACAAATTTTGAATCTTTTATGTTTGATTCATAACACATGTAAGATTAATATGTTTTCTTGAGTATTTGGCCCTTTTATAGTGATGCAATTGCATTTGCTTTCTAATGCCCAGTCTCAGGAAGGAATGCATATGTGTCTGTCCTTTAACTAACACCCTGGCTGTGTCTCTGTATCTTTGTCTTTAAAGTATTTCTTGCAAACAACATTTAAGATTATTCTTACTTTTTAGAAATCCTACCAGATAATCTCAATCATTTATTTGGGTTCTTTATGTATATTTAATCTAACTATTGAGATGTCTGTGTTTAAGTCTATGATCTTGATATTTACTATGTATCTTGGAGCTCTCTGTTCCTTTATTCTTCCTTCCATGCCTGTTTTGGGGAGTGCTGTAGGAGGCATCGAATTAAGTGTCTTCTAATATCCCATTTTATGTCCTCTATTGATGTTTTAAATATGACTTGTTTTTATTTTTGGTGTTTACTGGACAGATTACAATATCCATCTTTTAACTTTCAGTTTACCTTTAAAAATCTTGTCTTTCATCACTAAATCTATGAGATCAATATTTTTTAGCTCCTAATATGAGTGAGACCATGTGATATTTGTCTTACTGTGAGGCCAGCAAGGGTGGAGGGAGGGAAGAAGAGAAATTGATTAGTAGGTACAAAAATACAGCTGATAGAACAAATAAGTTCTAGTGTTGACAGTAGTTCCACTATAGTTAATAAGAAATGATAGTATAATTCAAAACAGCTAGAAAAGATTTGAAATGTTCCCAACACAAAGAAATGATAATTGTTTGAGGTGATGGGTATCCCAGTTACTGCGAGTTGCTCATTGCACATTGCATGCTTGTATCAAAATATCACATGTACCCCATAACCATGTACAACCTTTAGGTATCAATTTTTAGAATACAGAAGAAAAAGTATGTCTTTGCACATGCCCAAATAGCTTTATATTTGCACATTCGGTTCCCTTTTCCTGGAATGTTCTTTCCACAGACATTTTCAAGACTCTTCTCACTTTCTTCAGATCACGGCTCAGAAATCATTTACTCAGAAAAGCCTTCCATATCTCTTGTATACAAAATTATAACCCACCTCTCTGAACGCACTATCTTTTGTACCTTGCTTTATCTTTCAACATAACATGTTTATATTTAAGGATATTTGATTAATCATCAGGACGGATTTTCTTAAGGGGGTTTAATGTGTTCAATTTGAGTTTATCTAAATTAGCCATTACAAGTCAACATGACTGTTGATTTTTAACACATTTCTAAATACTATTTCAAATTCTGTAAGTTGAATTCAAAGGCTTAATACATGTTTCACTTTATAAATTCACTACTTATTTAAAAGTCAACTAACTGTAAATAATTATGTAAATGTCCAAAATCCTCTCTTAGATCTTCTTTGACATCCCTCATCCTTCACATTTCCACTTAAAATTAACTTCTTTGGAATATATTTTTTAATCCCTTTTTTTTTTCCTTTTTGTGGAGAACAGGCTCTCGCTGTATTACCCAGGCAGGTCTCGAACTCCTGGGCTCAAGCTATCCTCTCGCCTCTGCCTCCCTCAGAGCTGGGATTACAGGCGTGAGCCACCGCTTTTTTAATCCCTTAAGTCTGAGTTAAGGCTTTTTTAATCCCTTAAGTCTGAGTTAAGGCTTCTTGTATATGCCTCTAGAATACCCTTTTCTAAGAATATTTATCCCACAGTACTGTTATGAGCAATTTGTCTCCCAGTACCTAGCACAGTTTCTAGTACACAGCAGGCACTCAAGAAATATTTGTGGCAAGAAAGAGCAAGGATGGAAGGAAGAGGAATGGGAAAGATGGAGAAAGAGAGGGTGGGGGAAGGAAGGAAGGAACCCTTCTCTACTTATGGGTAACGCACTTTAAAATATCCTGCATTATTTTTAACCTCTCCAAGATATCAAAATTTTCACAGTGAAATATATTAAAATATAAGCACCTTTTCAATTCAGTTACACCCCATATAATTTAAGATTTGCATTCAAGTTTAAGAAAAAGAGGAAAAAAAATCATTCTTCCTGGCTGTCAAGTAATTCTTAAGCAAACTCCTATTGGTTTACTAAGGCTACATCCAGGTTGAAAGAATTTTCAGAATATGAGATTCTGTTACTTTTGTATGTTCCATATAGGCCTAAGTACAATATACACTATTATGAAATATTAAACAAAATACCACTCTTTCTTGACTTCACATTTTTTATTTTGTTGCTTGGTTACTTTGTTCTCAAATTTTCAACTCATCCGTGTCTCTTGAAGCAGAAATTTTAAGGACAGGAGCGGTTTGAGGATAATGCCTCAGTTCTGCAGTCTATCCAAGTCTTTCAGAAGGCCCTTCAAGATACTTACATGTGTAAAAGCAGACTATCTTTTTACCTCTCTAGCATTTCACACCAGTCCTCCTCTCTTTCTCCTATCCTTTGTGCTAGTACCATCCTGTTCATCTTTTTTTAAATACATCATAATCACTAATGCCTTCACATCTGCTATGCTGTGTTCTGAACGTCCCCCCTCACTTATACTTCTTTTATCTCAACTCTCCACATGAGAATCAGTCATCCTTTCCCCTGTGTTCCAAAAGTCTAAACTACATCACTATGTCTACTATATGTTATTTGTGATAAACATAAATATAATTACACCTAGCGAAAAGAACATTTCCCGCCATACTATTGTTTTAGAACTACGCTGTGTTTGGTATAAATTAATATGCAAGCTCGTTTCAGATAGAAAGGCAAACCTTGAGGAGCCTGGGCATGAGCAGAAAAATTACATAATCTTTTCTGCAGAAGAAAAAATAATTTGCTGTTTTTTTCTCTGGGATAGGAAGGAGCAGGGCAAGAGACAAAGGAAATGGTGATGGATGATGTAAAGCTCACGATTTAAAATGTGATTCCACCATGTGTTGCTACATATCTACATTATAAATCCATGAAATGTTTGCATGACAGATATTTTGTGAAACAATGGTGAACTCTGGAATTTTCCACTATCTAAATTATAAATTCATGAAATATTTGCATAATGGAGATTTTGTGAAACAATGGTGAACTCTGGAATTTTCCACTATCTAAATTATAAATTCATGAAATATTTGCATAATGGAGATTTTGTGAAATAATGGTGAACTTTGGAATTTTCCACTCATGTGGCAGAAGTAAAATTATGACAGAAAGGATAGAAGCAATTAGGTAATAACTAAGAAAAAGTATATAAAAATTAAAGTAGTAAAGTTTGGGGGATTTGAAGCAATTTTATACAAACTTCTAACAGCCTGTGATCACTCAAGTTTCATTTTAGGTTCCCTGTCTTGGACCTTACGATCTAGCATGTATTAGCGAGCTACTGCTTGTATGTAATCATCTACTCTCAAATGCAATCAAGGTTGTGGATGTTCTTTCCTTGACTCCAAACTGTTGAAAAAATTGTATAAGGATATAGAGCAGCCTGATCAAGCATAAGTCCTGATTGCTCTTGGAATACACCTCGAAGTAGAAACACAGTTTTGGAAATTATACTTACCCTGTTTCATGGTGTCAAGCTAGGCACATAGAAAGTGGCATGTGAACTTGGTAGACTGAGTAATTCTAAGTAATTCTCACATCAGTTGCTGACTGCAAGTTGCTTTCAACACAGCTTAATTGACACACCGTGTTTTAAGAAGATTGAAGAAATATTTTGTAGAAGAGGGATAAAAGTTTGTTGCAAATGCATTTAAACTGTTAAGTTTCTCTCCTGTTTTCCCTGTTGAGAGAGAAATCCCCAGCACTTAGACTGCTACTATATCATTGCTTATCACGCAGGTATTGGAATCCCTAAACAAGGCTATAGCTACTTTAAATAAGGGACATTTGGGCCGGGCACGGTGGCTCATGCCTGTAATCCCAGAACTTCGGGAGGCCGAGGCAGATGGATCACCTGAGGTCAGGAGTTCAAGACCAGCCTGACCAACATGGTGAAATCCCTGTCTCTACTAAGAATCAAAAAAATTAGCCAGGCATGGTGGTGGGCACCTGTAATCCCAGCTACTCAGGAGACTGAGGCAGGAGAATTGCTTGAACCCAGGAGGCAGAGGTTGCAGTGAGCCAAGGTCGCACCATTGCACTCCAGCCTGGGCAACAAGAACAAAACTCTGTCTCAACAACAACAACAAAAAAGAACATTTTAAAGCAACACATACTTAGAGGATGCAGAGGAGAATCTGGTGTTGTTGACAGAACAAACCCCTAAAAAGTTGCAATACAGCCACTGGTCTTGAGAATGAAGAATTGAGAGCAATTAACAGAAAACTGGGAAGATACAGCATATGGTTCCAAAGCCACCAGCAGAAATACTGTGCAAACCAAATATCTTATAATGCTAAAATGGGTATTCAGGAAAGTAGAGAAATTCCAGGATTGAAGGTCAAATTTCATACTACCATCAGTAAGAGAATAGACCAGAAACATTTAAAGACATATGGGTCTTTTTAAGTAAGCCATTCAGCAAAATACTTGGAAGTCATTTTGAAAAATTAGTCCCAGAGAGCAATTTATACTAATTCTTTAATAGAAAAATCATGGACAACATGAGCAGGTTTAGAGGCCACAAATTCTTAGAATTAGTGACTGTAATTCAGAAAAATTAGAATGATGTGGCATTAGCTATTCTACGGGACTAAGAAAAAAGTCACTTTGCCAGACTGAACATGTGGGGAATTTTAACTGAGGCAAGTATGGTGCAGCTGCTAAAAGGTGAGCTTAAGCTAGTCCTTCATCCTTAGTAAGATGGCATAGCAGACATGAGTAGTACAGAGTGAGTACTTCCCTCCTTTGTCTCTTCCTAGCACATGGTAATATTGCTGTCCTCCATCTCCTTTGCTGTTGGACATTGCCACCTAACTTGCTTTAAGTAATAAAATTTAGAGCAGAAATGATGGAGACACTTACAAGTCAAAAACATTCAGAATCAGTACATAACTTGTCGTTCCCGTTTCTCACTGCTGCAGTAAATCAAGAAAGCACATGTCAACATGAAGTCATGGAATCAACCTAAATGCTCATCAGTGATAGACTAGATAAAGAAAATGTGGTATATTTATATACAATACATAAAATACATATGCCATGGAATACTCTGCAGCCACAGAAAAGGACAAGAACATGTCCCTTGCAGGGATATAGATGGAGCTGAAGGCCATTCTCCCTAGCAAACTAACACAGGAACAGTGATATGTAAGTCCCATTTTCATACCGCTGTGAAGAAATACCTGAGACTGGGTAATTTATAAAGAAAAAGAGGTTTAATGGACTTACAGTTCCACATAGCTAGGGAGGCCTAGCAATCATGGCAGAAGGCAAGAGAGGAGCAAAGGCACATTTTTCATGGTGGTGGGCAAGAGAGTATATGCAGGGGAACTGCCCTTTATAATACCATCAGATCTCGTGAGACTTATTCACCATCATGAAAACAGCACAGAAAAAAAACTGCCCCCATGATTAAATTACCTCCCACTGGGTCCCTCCCACAACACATGGGGATTATGGGAACTACAATTCAAGATGAGATTTGGGTGGGGACATAGCCAGGCAATATCAAACAAAAAACCAAATACCACATGTTCCTACTTGTAAGTGGAGCTAAATGATGAGAACACATGGAGACATAGAGGGGAACAACATACGTGTTCTCAGAAACAAGGACTTTCTGAGGGAGGAAGGTGGGAGAAAGCAGATCAGGAAAAATAACTAATAGGTACTAGGCTTAATACCTGGGTGATGAAATAATCTTTCCAAAAATCCCCATGACACAAGTTTACCTATGTAACAAAACTGCACTTATGCCCCTGAAATTAAAAAGTGTAAACAAAAGATAAAGTCTCCATCAGTCTCAGTCTCTGGTTGTCCTCAATGAACATAGACATATAATATGATTGAAAAATAAACCTACATTGTTGTAAGCTCTGTTAGACACACCCCAAGGTGACACTCAGCACCGTGGACCTCCTGGTGTTTATGATTTTCCATAATATCCCTCCCCTTGAGTGTGGATGGAATTTGCTTCTATGATTTGCTTATAATCAATACAATTTGGTAAAGATAATGGGAGGAGGTCATTTCTGTGATTATGTTACAACATATATATAACTCTGTCTTGCTATCAAATGCACCAGAGACTTCCCTCCCTGACCTTGAAGAAGTAAGCTGCCATGAAATAAGGGTCTGTGCTGGAGAAGTCTGTTGGCAATTATTGGAAACAGCACCTAGGGACTAAGAGTGGCCTCAAGCATAAAACCAAAGCCTCAGTCCCACAGGCACAGTGAGATAAACATTGCCAACAAAACTGGGGAGCTGGGGCCAGGCACAGTGGTTCAGGTCTGTAATCCCAGCCCTTTGGGAAGCTGAAGTGGGTGGATCACTTGAGGTCAGGAGTTAGAGACTGGCCTGGCCAAAATGGTGAAGCCCCATCTCTACTAAAATTACAAAAATTAGCCAGGCATGGTGTCACACACCTATAATCTCAGCTACTTGGGAGGCTGAGTCAGGAGAATCACTTAAACCCAGGAGGTGGAGGTTGCAGTGAGCCGAGACCATGCCAGGGCACTCCAGCCTGGGTGGCAGAGCAGGACTTCACCTCAAAAAACAAACAAAAAACAAAACAAAACAAAACTGGGGATCTTAGAAATGGATCTTCCTTTAATTGAGCCTCTGATGAAACTACAGCCCCAACCAACATTTTAATTACCACCTGATGATACTCAGAACTCAAAACCCCAACTTTTTTTCCTTCAACTTTTAAGTTCTAGTGTACAAGTGCAGGATGTGTAGGTTTGTTACAGAGGTAAACATGTGGCATCATGGTTTGCTGCACAGTTCAACCTATCAGCAAGGTATTACGTGCAGCATCTATTAGCTAGTCTTCCTGATGCTCTCCCTCCCCCAATGCCACCCCCGACAGGCCCCGCTGTGTGCTGTTTCCCCACCATGTGTCCATGTAGAACCCTGACTTCTGACCAGAAGAAACTGTGAGATATTTAACGGGTGTGTTTTAGGACCCCAAGCTTATGGTAATTTGTTATGCAGTAATAGAAAAATAATATATAAGCCACTGATTTTTGAAAGTTGTTTTTTATTTCAAAATAACTGATTCCATTCCTTCTGACAGAAGGAATCAGAATAAGGTCAAATTCTGTGTTCATACCCTGGTGCAATATATCCAGGTAACAAACCTATACTTGTACCCCCTGTATCTAAAATGGTGACAGAGCGAGACTCCATCTCAAAAAAAAAAAAAAAAGTATGTCCAAGATTTTTGCCTGCAAATTTGTTTATGGTACGAATGGTCTCAGTGACTAACAAACTCTAAAGATCCACTGGTTTTGTTTTTCCCAGGTATACATAGTGTGCTACCACACGCAGTGGGCTTGCCCCCACATATGTGGAAGAGATTCAAGGTAAAAAATGAGCCAGGAATTCTTTGAGATAGAAATGCTCACCAGCTGATTTAGATCGCAATGAGCATGGGCCTCTTAAAACAGTATGCATAGATAAACTTGATTTTTGTATCTCAGAATTCTCAAAGTGATTTGAGAATTATGTGCCAAGTTTATTCGCACCACTCTACACCCTCTGGAACACTACCACATACCCTCACATCTACATGCCTCCTTCTTTGAGATATGCAATCTTACAACAGTCATTCAGCTATACAAATTAGCTACAGGATAAATGCAAGGTAAGTAACTTCTTCTGTGTAAGTAATTCTCTCTAATACTAGACTCTGGATCTTCAGAAAAGGGACCTGCCTTATTTAGCTGCTTCGTCTCAAAGCTTGGCGTGATATCTGGCAGTTGATTCATAGTTATTGAAATGGAAGGGAAGGGAAAGGAAGGGAAGATAATAGAATGGAATGCCCTGATGGTTTTTTGACTGTTGCTCATTGGCCCGGATGTTGATAGATCTGTGGTTCCAGGACATGATTTGTGGTAGGGAAAGAGCAAGAAGACATGACTCTGCTACTGTAAAGGGAGACACCAGATACAAATGAGATCAATTAGGATTTATCTTGAGAAAATTCGGAATTAGGATTCACTGGAGATAGTATTTGCTGTTCATTTGAATTGAAGGGAAATAAACTCAGCAGCTGTGTGGGTGACCATATGCACTAAAATGGGGAAAAAGTTACAAAGCAGAAAGAATAGGGTTATGACAAAGACAGTGCAAAATGGGAAGCCAGGCAGGAAGTGGGAGAGAGGCCAAGAGAGAGAAGTAGAATGACTGACTTCTTGATGACTGAAGACTTCCTATTCCATTCTTGGGTTTATTACAATTAAATAATTCTTTTATGCTTAAAGCCAATTGTGTCTGACTTATTTTGAAGTACAGAATTTATGAAATGTATCTCTAGTAAGACATGCTTTTCCCCAAAGTCTGATTATTTTTATGCTAAATTCTAATGTACTATATGGCATGAGTAGGTTCTCCAACAGAGACCAAAGGATAAAGGAAGGCACTTTGGAAATTTTAAGTGGTAAGAAGAGATTGCATTTAGTACCACCTACCAGAAAGCATTTGTTTTATTCCAAGGCAGGAGTGTTAAATCTTCATAACTTCCTAGTGGGGCCATGGATAGAATTCAGGTAGTTTCATGAACTCGGACAGGAAAAAAGATACCCTTAGCTTTATCAACCTCTATCTAAAAAATGGCAATTTCCTTCAATTATGGATGTAGGAAAATAATCAGTAATTTAAAGGAATAACTGTAACTTTGTCATCAATCGAAATCAGACATTTTCATATCTCATTATGATTGTTCTTGAAATCTTGACCTATTATTTAGGTAGATCACAACTTAATGATGGTAGGTAGGTATTAGACCCACTATTAAATAGTGTTAGTTATGCATAGATAAGGAAGCACATAATTATTATATCACAAAATTGTTTAATACTTTGAATCTACATTTCAATATAATTGGCTTTCTTTGTAATCCTATGTATTTTATTATATAAATGTTAAAACATTATTCTAAGAAAACCTTTACCAGATTTTCAAATAGGTACAGGGCGCATAAAAAGATTAAGAATCCCTACTGCAGATACTAAAGACAGGGGAGAATTAGGCAATTTGATTATGAGGAACTAAAGAATCAAATCAATAGAAACCAGGGGAAAACCAGGCAGAACCAGACTCCTAAATTTCTTAGAGTTACTATATTTCTTATGCCCATATTTGGACTTTTTACACCTACTGCATTAAACATTTGACTGTACTTTTGAAGGATCTTAGCAACAAATATAAAAGATGAAACATATTGTTTCTGCTATAGTTCAAGTCTCTGTATGCTACAGTTAAGGAGACATCAGGTTGTTATTATACCGAGTCAAATCACTCAAGTGGACTACCTGTTAAAGAACATAAATGGATTTGGATTTGGAAGAAATAATGAAAAAAATGTAAACCTTATCACATCCATTATTTATTTTCTCTTATAAAGAAATGTTAAAATCATTTTTTCATAACTTAAAAACCTATGTTTATACAGAGTCTAGTTTTGATTTTAAGTAAGTATTTTGTCAGCCCCCAGTTATCACCTAAACTAATTTGAGAAACTGAATTTGTGACTAGAATTACAAATGAGTGGGTTTGGAACCTATAGCACTTAGGGAGTAAAGGACCATCAACAGTAATTACTTCATTTCCCCTTGAGGGCCCCTGAGAAGAAAAGCACAGCATTTTCCTACTGAGGAAACTCAGTGTTCAGTAGACCATGCACAATTATAAAATTAGCTAATTGATAACTTATTAACATTAGAAGCATGCATGTTCATTAGTAGATAGACTTTTAAAATCCATTTCTGTTCCAATTCCAAATGAATATTTTAAATGAGACCTATCAAGAAACTTTGTTTTAATTAATTTTATATTTCATCCTTTGCATTAACTTTATCTCTGATTAGTTCTAGTCTCTTTTAGATGTTTAAGCATAAGTAAAGGAAGGCACCCACTATGAGATCTCTGAAGTTTCCTGCAATTACAATTTAATCCTTGGCATTATTCTAAGAATATTGAAAATCATCAGCAATACAACAGAAAGCAGCCCAGATAAAGAAAGACCACTTCTGACTGCCTTCTTAACATAGGAAGGCACAATCCTTAGTTCTTGGTTGTATGAGGGCAATGAATACTGTATAAAGGAAGAATAGCTGATAGGAGCATAAACATGAGCTCAATATCCCTGAAGATTCATTTTATGAAAAGACAATTTGAACTATTCTGCTTGATCTACAAAATTCTGTAGTAAATTTTGCTCTGCTGAAAATAAGAATGAAGAGAGAAAAATAGAGATTCCCTCTATATTGTAATGGTCAAACAAAGGTTAACTAAACAATGAAAACTCTTTAAAAATCTCTTAATGCTGTGGTTAATGGAAGTGTTTGAAAGCTACTTAACGGAAGGGTAAAGCCACGTGTCCTAGGGAAAACGATTTCATGGGTCTCAGATAACTCATGCGTAAAAGGGAAAATTTAACAATCCTTTCACAGGGATGTTGTAAGGATTTCAGAAAACGATAAAAGAACAGTGCCTACTAAAACGCCTGACACATAGCAGATACTCAATACGTTTTAGTACCCTGCCTTCTTGCGCTGTTTCTTGTGTCCCTCATGACCATCAAGCTGAGCGGCACAAACAAGAACAAATGAAATGCATGTTGATTTCAGGTGAGATAAAATCAACAGGAAAAACAAACGTAAATTTAAAGTGATTGAACTTGAAAAGGGACTAAGTCTAAAGGAAGTAAAGGGAAAAGATGGCAACAAAGGAATAAATCTCAAATGAGTAATAAAATAGCTCAAGCTTAGATGTTCTTATTTCCTAGTTTGAATCTGAGAGCTTTTTTTAGTTTCTCCTGAGTCTATAGTCTCTGCAGTATTCTCCCTCAATTTCCAGGAAAATTCTTGTCTTTATGATGTTTCCAATAATTTAAAAGATATGAATTTACAGCTGTACATAATAATCTTTCTTATTGCTTAGTGTCTTAGGGGTAATTAGAAGATGAAATTTTCTAGTTTAGAATGCTTGCTATGGTCTAAATGTGCCTCCCAAAATTCGTATGTTGACATCCTAACCCCTAAGGTGATGATATTAGGAGGCAGGGCCTTTTGGAGGTAATTAGGTCATGAGAGCAGAACCCTCTGGAATAGATTAGTGCCCATATAAAAGAGGACCAAGTGAGTCCATTGTCCCTTCTGCTAAATGAGAACATAGTGAGAAGTCAACAATCTGCAACTCGAAAGAGGTCTCTCCCCAGAACTCAACCAACCGTGCTGGCACCCTGACCTCACCTCTGGACTTACGAGAAATAATTTTCTGTGTTTAAGCCACCCAGTTGATGATATTTTGTTACAGGAGCCCAAACAGACTAAAACAATGCCGTAGCCCAAATGGCTGCCTTACTGAAGTTAGAATGAGGGAGAAGAAAAAGAGAAAGGAAAACAAAGAGATGAAAGGAGAGAGAGAACGAGGGAGAGAGAGAAAAAGGCTGAAAGAATGAATACAATACACTTTTTAAAAATCTAATTTCAATTAGGTGAGTAGAGGTTGGCTTTGAGAACAGAGACTCATCGTGCTTCTGTAAACCAAAGTTCAGCAAGGCATGGATTGTTTGCAAAAATACAAGAAAATACATCATCCTTCCCTTCTACTCCTTCCTCTAGAATCCTATTTATACTTCTTTGTTGCTATACCTTCAGGAATGCAAAATGGAACTGGTAAAATTCCAAAAAAGGAAAACTAAGGCAATCACAAGGATTCAGAGTGGGACTAGTGTTAGGGAAGACAGCCAGCAAGACAAGAAGGGACTGAAAGGAGTAGAAAGACAAAATCAGGATGCTAAGCAGATTAAAATCTTAAAAATATAAAAATGTGATGATTGATGTGACTAAAACAAGCATAGACTTAACTTTCAAAATCTGAAATAGTAGGGTGTGTTTCCTTTAAAAGAGATCCTTTTTAAAATTGAGCAAGGTAAACTTAGGACAAAAGGGAGCAGGGAAAGGAAGTACTTCTTACACAGAGGATAACAATCTTCTGAAACCCTTAACCCCCAAGAGGTAGGCAATGACAGCAAATGTAAGTGGATTTTAAAGGGGATTGGCTGGCCTTACATACCACAGTACCATCAGTGGAGATTACAAGGAGCTGATGCATGCTCTACCTGCAAGGTTGATGTCAGGATGAAAAATTACATCCACTGATGGTTCATTCCCTAAGGCCATAGTTTGCACCGATTTGGGGGCTGAAGGAAATATTAATTCAAACTAGTCATGGTTATTTCCAAGTTTTTTTTAATTTATTTTTTTGAGACAGAGTCTCTTTGTCACCCAGGCTGGAGTCCAGTGGCGTGATCTCAGCTCACTGCAGCCTCTGCCTCCTGGGTTCAAGAAATTCTCCTTCTTCAGCCCCCTGAGTAGCTGGGACTACAGGTGCACATCACCACACGCAGCTAATTTTTGTATTTTTTTAGAGATGGGGTTTCACCATATTGGCCAGGCTGGTCTCAAACCACTTGAGTCCCAGAGTCATATTGACAAACCTCAGGTCACCTAGTTGATTGATAGAAGAATAAGAAAGACCACTAGTTCTTCTAACTCCCAGCTAGAGAATTCTCCAAAGTTCATACATGATGGCATTGACTTCCTTCTCTCCTCATGGCAAACTATAAAAATATAGGACATAATAGAGGGTCTTAGAGGCTATCAAGATATACACCCAGAGCAAGAATCACTGTAGTTCCTTCCTCAATTAGAAAATTAATTTTTTGGTTGTAGTTTAAGGAATCCCTTCTACCTCTTCTAGCATATGCCTTGAAATTCACAGAAATTTAATTTACTGACTAACTTCTTCAGTTCTCAGTGTTGAAGCTTGAAATAAAGCAAAAACCTCTAAGTGAGATGTATTCTGTTAAAAGAACTTGGAATTATGGAAATCAACATCATCCACGTTTCACTGACTTGCAATACTCATCCTAGTGAGCAGTTAATACAGTAAGTAAATGACACGGCTACCTAACGCTTTGCCTGCGTACACACTTCCCAAAGCCACTGACCTTGGACTAAACCACAGTAAGCATCCCTCCCGGGCTATCCTGAGAAGGTGAAACCACTCAGTGATAGCTCGTGAGCATGTTCCCTCTTTATTAATGTGGATGCACATATTTTCATCCATTTTACAGAGAATTGTGCTATTTGGTATTCCTTCTGTAGACTCCATTGAAGTGGATGGTCTCAGATACTTACTGAAAAGAAATAAGACTATTATTTACCATGTAAGATGTATGTTGTACATCAGCTCACTGCAAGGATGTTGCAATTTTATTTCACTCACTGATATTCGGACATATCAAATCCCATGTAAAATTAACCAGTCAAAACCCAGTAAAGCACTGTCATCAAAAGAACAATCATGGAATCCTATATTAATAGTAGCTATCAGAACTTAGTAACCAAAGGATGTGCAAAGTATAAGCACTATATATTAATTTAAAACATGAACTACACACAATTATAGCCAGCATACAAATGTCCATGGATAGAAAATATGAGAGGACTGTAAAAAAAAAAGGAAAGTCTGTTATTCTGGAAGAATGCAATCAATCTAGGATATGGGTTTTGCCTAAGGGCTCACTTGCTCTTTAGCACTTCTGAGTGAGTCTTTACTTGGATGTAACCTGTAAATGTAAAGTGGTTTGTCCGTAGAACTTCTGTTGGAACTGGCCAGTATTAAGAACAGTTATTGGAATTCTCTGCCCATGCTAGCCAACAGTGTCCTCTTTAAACTCTAAAAAATTCGAGTACTTCATGTTTTATACCTCGTTAATGACTAAGTTAATTAAGTTGATACTTAGTTTTATGTCTTGGGTTTTACAAAATTAGATAATAACCTACTTAAAGGTAATAATGATATTTTAAAATATTTTCAAACTCATTGTGCCCATATGGGGCCTGACATAATCCATTGATTGACTGAGAAATCATAGATTGTGATAGGCAATCAAAATGGAGCTGGCAAGGAAAAAAATAGGCTGTATTTCAAAGCACGTCTATATTTATGACCTGACCTTTAGATTTCTTATAGCGTTTTGGAAATGATTTTTTATAAGATGAAATTATTTCCGTGTGTAGTAAATCTGCTATGTCTGACATTTTGGAATAAACAGAATTGTTACTCATCAGAAAAACACATTTAAATGTATTTTAAAAAGAAATTCAACTCCTGCCTGGCTATGGTGTACTAATAATGCTAAGAATACTTTTTTCATTATAAACAATTCAAAGAGTGAACAGAATAGATGAAGCTACTGTTTTCAGTCACTGGAAAACACATATTACAGAGCTTTGGTCACTGACAAAAGTAGTCCTTGGCTTTCTGCCAGTGGGCAGTTTCAGGACTGGACAAAGGGAGGAGAAATCCAAACAGAGTCTACTCTCTCTCTCAGTTGAGGAGACAGAGATATACGGTCAGTGAGGCCAAGGCAGTTAAAATTTTGGCAGGGAGAGGGATAGACACATTCATTACAGGCCAGGCAAATAACAACTTTCAGGAAAAGAGCAACTATTGAGGATCACTATGGCAAATAATTCCCAGAGCTCATGCAGGGCAAGAAATCACTTGAATTTCTACAAGCCAGAATGGAAAGACCCCTCTGTTAATACAGGGGACATTTAGTAGATGTCCCAGAAAACTTATGCTTTAATGATAAAGCTAAACAAGCCTTACAATGGAGGCTACTCTATAGCATCCCTGAGCCATAAAGCTCGAAAAAGAAAAAACCGCAAAGACATCAAAATGATCTGCAAGTAATTGTATTGCTTGTCAGCACAAATTGTATCACTCTTCAAATAAATTCAACAAACTCAGTACTCAAAAATGTGAAATCATAGTGCTTAACAACTAATTAAAACTACTAATTGTGAAGAGGTGAGAAAAGGTAACCTAAACCAGGAGAAAAAAATCAATTAACAGGCAGACATAATGATGTCTTTATCATAAATGATAAAGATAATGGAATTAGCAGAAAATGACACTGAACCATTGTTATTATGTTCAACATGCCCAAAGATTTAAAGAAAAACATAAGAAAAAAATAGAAAACATAAGAAAAGACTCAGAAGACATTTCCAGAAATAAAATGTTTAATACCTGAAATGAACCTATCACCAGAAGGAATTAACAGCAGCTCTGACACTGCAGAAAGAAAGGTCGTGAAATTGAAGATACCCAGAGCACTGAGAAAAAGAAAAGAAAGACTTTTAAAAAGAGGACTCTCAGGGACTTGTGAGTTGACAGTAAGCCACATAACAAACATGTAATTGGAATACCAGAAAAAAAAGGAAAGAAAAATATATTCAGAAATTTAAAATTCTACAATTGTCCAAAATTTTTCAAATTTGGTGAAAACTATGAAATCACAGATTCAAGAAAAATCAATGAACAGCAAAGAACATGAACAGAAAGAAAACCACACCAAATTGCATAATAACCAAATTACTGAAAACTAGAGATAAAGAGAAAAATCTTAAAGGCATATGGAGAAAAGAAGACACATTTTCTACAGAGCGGAAAAAAATGACCACAGACATATCAAAAAGTCAGTGAGCCAGAGTCAGTGAAATATAATCTTTAAAATGATGAAATAAAAAACAACTGTCAACTAGAATACAGTCAGTAGAAATATCTTACAAAAATTAGGCGATGAAGACATTTCAAACAAACAAATCAGAAAGAATGTTTTGCCAGCAAGTGTGTACTAAAATAAATGTTGAAGGAAGTGCTATAGATACAATAAAAATGATACTACTTGGAAAAGAGATAACCAAAAAAAGCACCAAAAATTACAAATATAAAAGCATCTTTATTTTATTTTTAAAAAGCTTTTTAAAATAATTGATCTTTTAAAGCAAGGTTTTAAATGCACACACACAAACATGCACGCACACACATATATATGATATATATATATACACACACACACACACACACACAACAAATGTACCTCAACAAAATGTACCTCATCTCAAGCACAAAGGATTGGAAGGGAAATGATTAAGCCAATAGTAGAGATAAAATAGAATATTAACAAAACAAACTTGATTAATAAATAAAATGAACCTTGATTAATCCAGCAGAAAGAAGAAAAAGAAGAGAAAGGAAATAAAATCAAGTAGCATGATGATAGATTTAAATCTAACTGTGTCAAAAATTATCTAAGTGTAAATGGCCTACGCACTCTAATAATCAGATGATCAGACTGGACAAAAAAGCAATGATGAACTATATATAACATGTCTACATTTTAAGTATACCCATTTTAAGTATAAAAGTATCAATAGGATAAAAGTAAAAGGATTGTAAAAAGCATATGATGCAAACGCTAATATTAAAAAGCCATAGCGGCTACAGTTAGGTAAAATAAACTTCAAATAAAGAATTAACAGGGCAATAAAGAGGCATTTTATAATGATAAATGGGTCAATTCCTAATGAAGATATAACAGTCCTACACTGTAAACGCCTAAACAGAATTTCAAAATGCATGAAGCAAAAACTGGCAAAACTGAGAGGAGAAAGAGAGAAATTTACCGTTATAATTGGAGACATCAACACTCATATCTTAATAATGATAAAGCATGTAGACAGAATATCAGTGAAGATACAGAAGACTGAGCAGCACAAACGACTTGACCTAATTGACACTTATTTATAGAACATTTTACCAAAGAACAGCAGAATATACATTATTTTTATTGAACATGGCACATTCACCAAAATAGACTATATGTTTGGCCATAAAACAAGTCTCATTCAATTTAAAAAGATTCAAATTCACAGTATGCTCTCTGACAGCAATAGCATTAACGCAGAAATCAACAAGAGAAAGCTATCTGGAAAAATCCCAAAGAGTTGGACATTAAACAATACACCTCTAAATAAATATGTCAAAGAAAGAATCACAAAAAGAATTAGAAAATACCTAAAACTTCACAAAAATGAAATCATCAAAACATCAAGATTTCTAAGAAGCAGCTAAAACAGTTCTTAGAGAGACATTTATAGCCTTAAATACTTACATTAGAAAAGAAGAAAGTTCTAAAAATGAATAAGGTAAGCTTTTAATTTAAGAAACTAGGAAGAGGGAAAATAAACACAAATTAGTATAATGAAATTAATAATAAACAATTAAAAATCAATAAAATAGAAAATTAAAATAGAGAAAAATCAGTTAAAACCGAAGGTGTTTCTTTGAGAGGACCAAAAAACTGGTAACTTTCATACTAGCTTGATCACGAATAAAAAAGGGAAAAGATACAAATTATCAGAAATTAAAGAAGAGTCATCGCTAAAGATCTTACAGATGTTAAAGTATAATACATGACAACGTTTTTTTTTTTTTTTTGAGACTGAATTTCGCTCTTGTCACCCAGGCTGGAGTGCAATGGCGTGATCTCAGCTCACCACAACCTCCACCTTCCGGATTCAAGTGATTCTCCTGCCTCAGTCTTCCTACTAACTGGGATTACAGGCATGTGCCACCACACTCAGCTAATTTCTGTATTTTTAGTAGAGACGGGGTTTCACCATGTTGGCCAGGCTGGTCTTGAACTCCTGCCCTCAGATGATCCACCCACCTCGGCCTCCCAAAGTGCTGGGATTAAAGGAGTGAGCCATCATGCCTGCCATACATGACAATTTTAATGACTATATGATATAATATTCTACCTTCAAGAAAAACACAAATTACTAGAAAATCACAACAAATCAAAAGTCACACAGGAGGATATAGAAAATCTAATTAGTCTAATATTCATTGAAAACATTGATTTCTCTATCAAATATGTATCTGCAGATATCTCTACAAGGTGCTGATTTCATTTTCTTTGAGTATATTCCCAGAAGAGGGACTCCTATGTCATTGAGTAGTTCTATTTTTAATATTTTTGAGGAAACTTCATATGGTTTTTCACATAGCTGCACCAATTTACATTCACACCAAGAGTGTACAAGAATATATTTTCTCCACACCCTTTCCAACACTTGATGTCTCTTGTCTTTTTTGAAATAGCTATTCTACCAGGTGTTAAGTCATACCTCACTGTGGCTTTGATTTGTGTTTTCCTGATGATTAGTGATGTTGAACACCTTTTCATACACCTTGACCATTTTTATACGTTCTTTGAAGAAATGTCTATTCAGGGCCGGGCATGGTGGCTCATGCCTGTAATCCCAGCACTTTGGGACACCGAGGCGGTCGGATCACGAGGTCAGGAGATCAAGACCATCCTGGCTAAGATGGTGAAACTCCATCTCTACTAAAAAAAAAAAAATATATTAGCCAGGCGTGGTGGTGCGCACCTGTAAGCTACTCGGGAAGCTGAGGCAGGAGAATGGCGTGAACCTGGGAGGCGGGGCTTGCAGTGAGCTGAGATCGCATCACTGCACTCCAGCCTTGGTGACAGAGCCAGACTCCGTCTCAAAAAAAAAAAAAAAAAAAAAAAGTCTATTCAGATCTTTTACCCATTATAAAATCAGGTTATTTGACTTTTTGCTATTGAGTTGTATGTGCTACTTATATATTTTGGATATTAACCCCTTATCAGAAATACAGTTAGCAGATACTTTCTCCCAACACATTGGCTTTCATTTTGTCAATTGTTTTCTTTACTGCATAGAAATTTTAAAATTTGATTTGATTAGGAACTTATAGAGATATCTGTGCTGTCATGTTCACTGAAACGTAATTCACAATAGCCAAGATATGGAAACAACCTAAGTGTTCATTGATGGATGAACAGATACAGAAATTTTGGTACATATATTATGATGGAATATTAGTCAGCTTTTTAAAAAGAAAGAAATCCTGTCATTGACACAAAATGGATGAACCTAGAAGACATTATGCTAGGTGAAATAAGCCAGACACAGATAGACAAATACTGCATGATCTCACTTATATGTGAAAGAAAGGGAGTGAGGGAAGGAAGGGAAAGAAGGGGAGAAGGAAGGAAGAAAGGAAGGTATTGAAAAGCTGAATACATAGAAACATAGAGTAGAAGGATGATTACCAGGAAGGCAGGGAGGGATGGGACGATGTAGGTCAGAGGATGAATAAGCCTAGAGAGTTAATGTATAACATGAAGATTAAATTAATAATATTGTATTGTTACAATGTGGAAATTTGCTAAAACAGTTAGTAGATTTTGGGTACTCTTACCACCAAAAAAAGGGAGAGGTAAATATGTGAGATAATTAGTATGTTAATTTGATTGACTACAGTAACCATTTTGCTGGGTATAAATATATCAAAACATCATGTTGGATAACTTAAATATGCAATTTTAAAAACTTAAATCTTTCCAGTAAAAAGCTAAGGATCTTATGGCTTCAATAGTCAATTCTGTCAGACATTTATGGAAGAAATAATACCAACCGTACACTTTTAGGAAACAGAGAAGGAGAGAATATGTCCCAAATCACTTTGTGAGGCTAGCATGACCCTGATACAAAATCAGACAGAGACATTACAAATGAAAGAACCATAGACCAATATATATGCATTAAATGAATACACATGCAAAATCCCATTAACAATTTATTGTAAATAAAATCCAACAATGTATAAGGATAACATAAGGGGTTTGTTCTGGGAATGAAAAGATGCTATATCATTCAAAAATCAAATAATATAATTCACCACATTAAAAAATGAAGAAATATATCATCATCTCAAAAGATGCATAAAAAGTACTTAATAAATTTCAAGACAACTTCATGGGGACTGTCAGGAAAATAGTAATAAGAGAGAAAGAACTTCTTCAACCAATAAAGAGATCAATGAAAAAGCTATTTTCATTATTATCTAATTGCATTATTAACAGTGAAAAATTGAATGCTTTCCCTCTGAAAATCAGGACTAAGTCATAGATAACCACATTCACCATTTCTATTAAACATTAGGGCATGCAAGGATTCTATATAGGTTTTTGTAAATAGGTTATGTTGCCTTGGAAAAGGATAAGTGTGTTTACAATGTTGGCTGCCGAGTTCTTTATATGTCTACGAGTTCAGGTTGTTTATTAGATTGTCTGCTTGATCAAAATGTATCTAAAAATATCCCCATCAGAATTCAGTTTGGGAAAGTTTGGGTAATTCTGCCAATTTTTGCCTCATATGTTTGAGGCTACATTGTTAGATTAATAAATTCAGGATTCAAGATTGTTATAACTTCATAGAGAATTGTTATTTTTACTAAGTGATAATCCTCATTATTTTCAGCAATACATTTGTCTTTGAAGTCCATCCATTCTGATAATATTGCTACATCAACTCTTTTTGGATTGGATTTTTTCTTTTTCATTTACTTCCCTTTCAGCTTTCTATACCATTATATTAAAGAGACATGTCTTGCAAAATGCTTATAGTTGGATTTAATTTTTGCTTTTGTAGTCTTTCTCTCTCACTCTCTCTCTCTCTCAGGAAGAAACTCTCAACATGAAAGATTCTTATATTTACAATTGTTGTGATAACTGTTATATTTAAATTTATTTTTCTTTTAAATGTTTAATTCCCTTTTTAAATATATACTGTCTTTAGTTTGTAATATTTATCTCTAGTTGTATTTGTTACAGAACTGTGATTTTTCATTTGAAGCTCTTAAAAAGTCTTTTCTAAAAATACATATTAAGAGGGGTAAAAAGGCACCAGTTAAGGTCTGTTCTTTTTTTT
>NW_012114599.1:13752208-13763541 GCF_000951035.1 Colobus angolensis palliatus | reverse complement strand
CCCGGCTAGTTTTTTGTATTTTTTAGTTGAGACGGGGTTTCACCATGTTAGCCAGGATGGTCTCGATCTCCTGACCTCATGATCCACCCGTCTCGGCCTCCCAAAGTGCTGGGATTACAGGCTTGAGCCACCACGCCCGGCCAATGTTTGTTCTTAATTGAAATTACCAGCCTTTCTTCCAATAGGAAGATGACATATTTGTGAGAATTTTGGATCTAGAAGGAAACTTAGAGAGACTGACATTCGTTTTACATGTGAGAAAACTGAAGCCTGGAGTGTTTAGATGTTCAAGGTTACAGAGTGAGTAATTATGATCTGATTGAATTGAAGTCACCTAACTCTTTGTCTAGCATTCTTTCCATGGTGTCCTTTTAGATTTATGTTGTACAGACTGTTGAATATCATCAGTTCTGCAATACAATAGTAGCACATGTCTTCCTGAAGGAGCTTGTAAATTGAATCAATTCTGAGATATGCATATTAAGTTAAGAAGCATGCAAAGCAGATGGCAAAATGCAAATGGATTAAGAGCTCCAAGGTTATCCAGACTAGAATCTATTTAAAGAAATGGTAGTCTGTTTTAAGTTTTATCTGTGACTTTGAAAACAATAGGCTCAACCGTAAAGAGAGATATGAAACATAGTCTAACTTAAAGTTGCCCTTTGTTAAAGTGTTTTATTTTAGTTTCTGGTTTATTATTTCTCATTTATGTATACCCAGCAGTATTGTTTCTCTGCAACTTCTACTTTTCCATTGAGTACTTAATTTTTTTTATCATTTATTTCCCCTCAAAGGTATTAACCTGCTTGGCATTAACCTGATTTTCTAAGCCATATTTCATTTCCTTTGTTACTTTTCCAGATACCTAAATTTTAAAAATATTATTTCCAGTTAACACCATGTGGGACATGAAATGAAAACCCTGTGTACAGAGTAATTACTCTATATTTCAAAAAGCAGAACTGCTGGGGTAAATTCAATGATGAAGTAATATGTCATCAGATCTCACGGTGTTGACAATGGAAATGTAGCAGTCATATTCAAAAACAGCTCATACTTTATGTGAGGGAAAAAAAGGGAAAAACTAAAATCTAGTTTCAAATTGAGCTTTAATTTCTAGTTTAACATTCTGTTCTTAGGACATAGAATGCCAGACTTCCTAGCTCGGCAGATCTTTCCAAACCAGCCTTTGAGATTTCAGTCTAGGGCTGAATTCTGAGCATGCTCTTTAGGGCAGATAGACCAATTAGGCATTTTTCTGACAGCAGCCAATGTCGTGGGGCCTTTGTTAAATTTCTGTCACATCTTGTACTTATGAAAATGAACTGCGTCCTTGGGAATTTCAAAAGGTAATGAAGCATGGACTGGAGAAGGGCACCAGAGGGAGACAGAGCACAGAGCGCATATGTCGTTGCAGCATCGTGATGGGGGAATGGGGTTTCTAATGATGGTGATGGTTCTCTGTGGTAGATAGGTCCAAAGAGGCTGAATCGAAATGCAAACCTCATGAATTCTAATATCTAGAACAACCTAATTTTTGGCAAAACTCATGTGTGCCACCAAGTAATTCTGAGAAAATGTAGATATGAAATGGTGTCTATTTTTTTTTATATACAGACATATTTAAACCTGAGAAAGGGCAGACATGAGCTTTCCACGCTCTTTTGAGCATACTCCATATTGTGTCTGCCCATGTCAGCTCCATGCTCAGCATTTCACCCCTTGAACTGAAGGGCTCACTGAATGACCAGCTTATCCTGAACTGTGCTTCCAACCTCTGGAGCTCGTCCCATTTTACTTTTATTCTTCTCCCTCTGTTCTTTTCCTTCCTGTCCTAGTCTCAGTCCTGCATTTATCTGTTCATCCTCAGATTCCCTGGAACTTCACTTGGAGTGACCAAATCATCCCTTTTTCCCAGAGATGGTCTGAATTTTAGTACTGAAAGTCCCTACTCTCCATCCTTTCTAAGTTGCTCTGAAGATTTACAGCTTTCTTCAAACACAACCAAGGGAGAGACCCTGCTTCATACTCATTTCTTCAACAGGTTTCGTCGTCTAACAAAACACCAACACATATACCCAAACACCACACACACACATACACACACCCCACATATACACACACACTTTAGAAATACACTAAACCAACCGAGGCTTCACTTTACTGTGGTTTGACTTAACGGCACGTTTCTCTTTGCTCCTTCAATATTAGCTAGAACCTCATTCATAAAATTTGCTTCACTCTGCTTTGTGTTTGTATTTGGTGTCTCTGTGCTCCCAGGTCAGCCCTGTGCTTAGTAGGTGTTTCTGCCTTTTCGACTCATTTCATGAAGGTTTTAACACTCTGACCCTTACTTGTAGGCTCAGACTTGCCTTGAATATTGAGCCAACCTAGGAGAGAAACTTTATGTGTCAATAATTCCTCCCCTCCATTCCTCCATGAAATGGAACATGGAATTAAGTCACATTTCCAAGCTGTGGAATTTACTGGCCAAAAGTAAATATTCACCTTCTCTACGTGATGTGCTTTCTTCTTCCCTTTTTGGAAGCTTTTAAGGTCTTCCCTTTGTCTCTATTGTTCTGAAATTTCATATATGCTTTTGTATGGATTATTTTTCATTCATTGCGCTAAAGACTCAATGGGTCTTTTATGTTGAAGATTCATGTCTGCTGATACTTTTTTCAAAATAATGCTTTTCTATTAATTTACACATTCTATCATTTTTCTTTTCTTTCTAATGGTTATTGTTTATATATGACATTCTGTTCTTTTTAATAGATGCAACATTTTCTCATTACAGTGATCAAAAAATATAATGCATTTATTTAATGTGTATTGTCATCTTTCTAATAATCAAATAACTTTATTAAAATATACCTTACAATGCCTTTGTTTTAGTTATAAGTTAAATTATATAAGTTAAAGAGTTTGATTTTATAATGTTAAGAGTACAACAATATATAGTGAAGTGAAATTGTTGAAGTTGCTCAAAGGACTATGGAAAATCTTGTTTCTGTCCTCTGAATTCAGTCTTACAGCGCTGGTAAAAACTGAGGGCAAACTTAATATGTTATGTATTTTGTTTCTGCCACAAAATAGATCATCCTAAAAGAGCCACCCCTGTTTTCTCTAGTCTACAGAGGTCAGTTGAAGGACTCACATGCTTTAATCCTAATCAATGTGTTGAATGAAAAACACAGGAAGAAAACAATTCCACATAGGGGCAGATTTTTTAAATAATAAAAGAAAAAAAGAGTGATCATAATCGATTAGAAATGAACCAAAGGCCAAGTGAATTTTAAGTAAAATAAGTCCCTGGGGATAAAACCAAATTAAGAAGTTCTTAATGAAAGTTCTTAATGGCACAGGAGTCCTTAGACAAGGCAGGGGAAAATCATGAGCCAGCATTGAATTAATAACAAAATGCCTTCTCTATTAACAAAATAACATCACAGTGCAATTGAATAAGATGACATGGGAAGTCACTTCTGCATCAGACAAGGTAAGTACCATAAGAAATATTATAGAAAAATTAGTCCAACCATTGTTTTAATAGAGAAGCAACTGAGACCAAATGGGAACACTTTCTTAAAGGAGAAACAAACATGTCCTTCTTCACAAGGTGGCAGGAGAGAGAAGACTGAGAGCCGAGGGAAGAGGGCAGCCCCTTATAGAACCATCAGATCTTGTGAGAACTTACTCACTACCATGAGAATTACACAGAGAAAACTGCACCCATGATTCAACTACGTCCCACCGGGTCCCTCCCACCACACACAGGGATTATGGGAACTACAATTCAAGATGAGATTTGGGTGGGAACACAGCCAAATCATATCAGGGGCACCCCAAACCCAGTAGTAAGGCTGTGGTTCTTTTAGACTTGTGGAGGTACTGCCTTGACAATCTTGGACATGTTCCGGGAGAATTCACTGAATTATCAGGCAGAGACTATTGTTCTCTTCCCTCACTTTTTCCAAAACAAATGAAGTCTCTCTCTCTCTGTTCTGAGCCAACTAAAGCTGGGAGTAGAGGGACAGGCACCCCAGTGGCCACCACCACTGTGTCTGCACTGAGTCAGACCTGAAGACAGCATAGCACTGGGTCTTACCCAAGGCCTTCTGTAATAACTTCTTGGCTACTGCCTATATTCACTCAAGGCCCTGAGGCTCTACAATCAGCAGGTGGCAGAGTCCACCAGGCCTGTGTCCTTCCCTTCAGGGTGGCAAGGTCCCCCAGGTCCTTGGTGGGTTTAAACGTGCCACCAAGGACTCAGGGACTAAAGTCAAAAATCTTAGTCTTAGGGTGGTGTCTATTTTCTGTTTTACTGATGCTGATCTGGCACTCGAACCACAGTTTGAAGTCCTTCTCACTCTTCCCTCCCCTTTCCAAAGGCTGAGGGGACTCACACCATAGCCACTGTCACCACAGGCCATTGGGAGTACTGTCAGACTACCACTGATGTTCCCTTTTGTTCCCAGAGCTCTTACGTCAGTTTGTTGTGAATGCTGCCTGGCCTGGGACTCAAACTTTGGGGCAGTTGGCTCTCCTCTTCTCCAGGGCAGGTCCAGAAATTCCAAGAGTCAAATCTTGGAATCAGGGGCCCCAACAGTCTGCTTAGTACTGTATGCCTCCTGTGTCCACGCTGGTCCCTGAAACCAGCAAGTCTCAGAGGTTCACCCAAGGCCCTCAACATAGTGTCTGGGTACCACTGCTTGTTATTTGCAGCCCAAGGGCTCTTCAGTTAGTAGGTGATGAATGCTGCCAAGACCGGGACCTTCCCTTGAAGGCAATGGGTTCCCTTCTGGCCCAGGGTGTGTCTGGAAATGTGCAGGAGCTGGGGCCTGTAATGAGGACCTCACCACTCTTACTGGTGCCCTGTCCTGCTGTGGCTGAGCTGCTATCCAAGATGCAAGATAAAGTCCTTCCCGTCTTTCCTCTCCTCTCCTCAGGTGGCAAGAAGAGGTCTAATCTGGAGCCTTCAGCTGTGCATTGTGGGATTAGGGGACGGGAGATACCAGCACTTTCTTGGCTGCCCCAGCTGGTGTCTCAGTATGTCAGGTGCCCCTGCAGTCAACTGTCTCTGGGCCTAGCTCAGCCCTAGGGCTCACGTACGAGTTGCAATCCTTACGATCTAGAATGCCTTACAAGTTTACTTAGAGACCAAGAGCACTTTGGCCCCCGGTGGTGGGGTTTGGGGGCACTCATGTTCAGACCATTGGGATAGGCGATTCTCCTCTGTCTGGGCTGGTTCAAATGCTCCCTCTGTGGGCGGGCGTCAGCTGAGTTTGATCTAGTTCACCTTTCTGCTCTAACAGGACAGCACTGAGCTCAGTGCCTCAGAATTGCTGTGTTCTCCCTCCTGCAGTGCCAGAGAGGGTCTCTATACCTCACCACTATTGCAGAGGAAGTTGGGGGAGCAGTGGCTTCAGTGATTCCAGACTGTTTTTTCTATCTCTTCAGTGCCTCTTTCACGGATATAAAGATAAAACCAGGTACCACGAGGGCTCTCTGATTTTTTGGTTGTTATAAAGATGCTCTTTTCTGTGTAGATTTTTGTTAAATTGGTGTCCTTGTGGGTGGTGCAACCAGTGGAACATTGTATTCCGCCATTTTCTCCACATCTCCCCACCTAGATTGATTACATAGTTATTCTTTTTTTTCCCCCTTGATATTTTAGAGATTTGAGCATCTGAAAGGGAAGACCTGTGCCCATGTCTGTAAAATTACTGTCCTGGATTACAAGTGACTCAGTGGCAAATTGTTGTAATTCTACCTAAATGAGGAATGAGGTACCAGAAATTTTGTGATAAGGTCACTTCTGTGGTTTACACTTGGTTGTTGCTCCTGGCAGCCCAGTTCCCAGCCAGGTCCTCCATCCTTCTACAATTCTGTTAGCCATCCAAACAATTATATGCTTCACTTGAAATAGGCATTTATTGCTTACACTTAGGAACCTGATTAATACAATTGGACAACTATTGCACAGCCTTTAAATGAATTACCAAGCAGACCTCACATGGTCTCCCTCTCTAAAGCTTATTACCTCTAAGAAAAAGTAGTTTTTTGAGCACCTCTCTTTCCTCCATGTGCATTTTTCAGCAATCTTCCATTTCATTGTCAACCTGATATCACGTGTTCTGTTTCTTTAAAAATGTGTCACCCTTTTACTTTTTTGGTGTTCATGCCCAGGTTTCTAAAATTCCTATGTATTCCATTTTCTTTTTTATATGCTTTCATGAGATTTGGGCTGGTAGGAAGAGTAAATCTTATTATTTAGGAAGCCATATTGAATTAAAAGTTATTTTATTTTGTATATGCTTTTTCCTGTTTCATTTCTAAAAATAAAACTGCTATATAAGTATAGTTCAAATTTTGTTTATATATGCATATGTATGTACACGTATATGTGTATGTAAACTACATAGATCATTTGAAGACCCATAGAGTTTCTAACTTAATGAAGATGAGATAGAAAACAAGCAAAGGCCATGGTATTCCACCTTATTGCACTGATAGGAGGCTATTATCATGATTGATATAGTCAGGTTGCTTTGAAGCTACATTCATTGTCAACCAACTAAATAAACATTCCATCCAAACTTAGGCCACATAGCTCCTCATTTGCTTTCAACAAAAATAATCTGCAGCGTGTTTATTTTCTCTTTTTGTTTGCATATTTGTTTGCCTAAACGCTTGTTTTAGATGGACTCATGAAAGACAGGGTGGTGTCTATTTATTATGGTAAATTTGATATTTTCTGAGCTTCAGGTCTTCTAATTAAGTCATTACCTAGCTTTATTTAACATAGTGGTTCATTTAACTTTAAAAATAACTGTGCTACCAAAAAATCTTGAATAAAATAAATGCTTTGTAAACTGAATCCCACTTTAAGTATAACCAAGTTCATTCAAGTAAATATATTTAAAGCTAATAAAACATCTATACTTTTTAATGCAAAGTTGTGGACACATAGTAGATACCCTATCATAATATTTATATGATTGATATTCCCCCTCCCTTGCCCAGCAAAAAAACTTCTAATTTACCTGGTTTTTCTTTTTGTTGTTTTTAAATTTCAGATGCTTACATTAGGTTTTACAAAGGTAAGACACACCTGCATATATCTTTTAACAGCCAAATTTTCCACTTGCCTCAACATCACATTTCCTATTATAGCCCTGAAGGCATTCTCTGTTTCCTCTGGCTTTGCTAGTTTTCTTCCGGTGAACTAAGATATTTCAGGCACTCTATTTTCAATGTACTTTAAACTTCTGACTCTGCTCTCTGAATTTTCCTGCTTCTCTTTAAACTTGACTCAAGCTGTCAACACCACTTACTGAATGCCTGCTGTGAAAAAGATACAAAAGGAATCAAGACAACATTTTCTTTTTCTAGGAGAATGTACAATCTACTTGATGAGACAGACTATACATTCCCATTAAAATAGACTAAAACATGCCAAAATAGCTTGAAATAAGCATGTATTAATTTAGTATAAGTGTTACATGTATTCTGAAAGAATGCTATGTTATGTAGTACTGAGAGAGACTGATTTGGAAATTCCTTTTACATCTGAGTTTTGAATCTCAAGCCTATCAGATGTCATGCCTTTTTACATAACAAATATTTTATGATACTCCCATTATTATCCTGAAATGAAATTAATAAATGATAAAATCTAACAACGAACATAATTTTAATGAAATTAATATAATGCCACATAAAAGATTATAAAACAAAAATAATTCATTATCAGATATTTCAAAATAAAACTGGTCAGACGTGCACACTAGGCAACAAGAGTGCCAGATGATGCTTCTCCTGTTGAGAGTAATGGGAAGCAGGAAAACAAATCTTTAATGAACAATAGGCCAAGCATTACAGACACTTCTTGTTTCAATTTCATTGGTTTCCAAACCTTATTTGTTTCAAAATCATATGGGAGAACTTGTGATTTATCTACATAACACATGCTTACATCCTGCTTACTATGCCTGAAAGTATTACAAACACTCTACAGATATTACCTCATTTAATCCACTTAACAACCCTTTAACATAGGTTCTATTACTGCTTCCATTTTATAGATTAAGAACCAGGGGCATTGAAAGATCAAGTGATTTACCCTGGTCACAAAGCTAATAAATATAGAAGACAAGGTTAAAATCTAAGTGTTCTGGTTTCAGGGTACATGCTAAGGAGCATTTGGATGCAGCAGCAGTCTAGATCCCCATCCCCAATCACTTTGATTCAGCAAATCTGGGGTAGGGACAAAGGAATATATGTGTAAGTGAATAAGACTTTTACATATAGTGAGAAGGGCACTGTCTGGTATTTGAGAACCACAGCACTAAACCACAACTCAGTTGGGAGCTGCAAGAAGGAGACCTATATGGCTATACTCAAATCTCTGTGTTGAAGTATGCAGAGAAAGCTAGAAAGAACAGTGAGTCAGGGACTATTTAAACAGAACCTTGAAAGCCAGGCTAATACACATCACTTTTATGAAATGGTCAATAGGGAACTATGTATTCTACAAAAGAATTAAATATATTGAAAATGCAGCATCGGTGGAAGAGTATAAACAGCATTAATAAACATGAAAATGTAAGTATAATGCATTCAGTAAACACATAAAAGTAATAAATCTGAAGCTGGAAAAAGCACACTGGTTATATGCATGATGTGAAAAAAAAATGACAGTATTATCTAACTAGTCATTGAACAGCTTTCAGTTATGAGGCGAGCAAGCCAATTAGAGAATTGCAAGATCATAAATGGATCATGGGTACTAGGAGTTAGAAAGTGCTTTTAAGAGCATTTTTTGGAGATTACAAACCCAAACATTATGGGATCAGGCAGACAAGGAAGCAGAATACTTGCAATGCAGTAGCCAGTAGTAGAGAGAGCATCAAATGAGAATGTTCACAGAGGACAGCTGTGACTCTGCTCCAGGCAATTACTCCATGATTATGCTACTGGAACGTTAGTAGTTATTCTGACTTTTAAAGAAAAGCCAGAAATTCAGATTTTAATCAAATAGTTCACATCCCACCATGTTACCCTCAAAGATATTTTGGAAATTTTATCATATAATTTGTTGAAATAAAGCCTTTTTCACCTCTTCTAGTTTTTATAATGTATCAAAAATGATATGAGACAGAATGTATATTCCCATTAAAACCAACTAAAATATGTCAAAATAGCTTGAAATAAGCATGTAGTAATTTAGTATAAGTTTTATATGTATTCTGAAAGAAAGGTACGTTATATAGTACCGAGAGAGATTGATTTGGAAATTCCTTTTACATCTGAGTTTTGAATCTCAGGCCTATCAGATGTCATGCCTTTTTACATAACAAATATTTTAGGATACTCCCATTATTATCCTGAAATGAAATAAATGACAAAATCATAATTTTTATGAAATTAATATAATGTCTTATCTGCAACATAAAAGAAAATAAAAGTTTTTTTACAGTCACTGCTAGTGACTATAGAAGTAGGGACTTTATAAGGCATTTCTGGATGCTCTCTTAACTAATTCCTCACTTATGACAGGTTACAATAAACAAAATTGTTCCACCTCTAGTGATCCCTGCACTCATAATGACTGGTGATAATAAACTACATGACCTGGGAATTATACAAAATTAAGTCCACACTCATGCCTTTTATTTAATAAGCATGTGACCTCTACCAATTTACTTGAACGTCTGTGCCTGCTATATAAATCGGAGCTTATCATTCCTAATCTATGTTCCTTACCAGGTGGCTATCAAAACCAAGTGATATAATATATATGAAACATATTGAAGCCCTGAACAAATGCAGTACATTGTGAATATTAGGGAATCTAGTCAATTAGTACCTAAACTGATTTTCTTGTTCAGTGAGAAGGTTGATCTATAGCAGTGATCTCTAACAGAAATATGTGAGTCACATATGCAACTTTAAATATCCTAGAACCTAACTTGAAAAAGATAAAATTAATTTTAATAATTATTTAATCAATGTATCCAAAATATCATGTCAAAATATAATTAATATAAAATTATTATTGAGAAATTTTACATTTGTCATGCAAAACATTTGAAATCTGGTATGTATTTTGTATTTACAGCATGCTTCAATTTCTATTAGTCACATTTTAAGTGCTTGAAAGCCACAGTTGGTAGTGACTCCTGTAATAGACAGTACAGATCTAGATAATGACTAAGGTCCCCTCAACTCTACCTTAGTGTATATCTCATTATTATATATCTCATTATGTCTCAATGTTTTTAAAGAGCTAAAGCTTAAATTTCCATCAAGACAAATTAAATTAGGTCTTGAAATTTTTTTTTAATTGGGAGTTGTAGAAACCTGGCAAAAATTATTCTTTTCCACTTCCATAGTAAAAGATACGAATTTCAGTATGTAAATAATGCCATTTGAAATATTTTAAACTGATATAGTCACATTTTCAACAGAAAACTGATTCAGATCCTTCATTGTTTAGAAGGGGCATACATAATTTCACTCATATAAGCTACTTGCTATATTTGTTGTCAAATCAATTGAATGCCAGACATATAATTGAATTTTGAAATCATCACTCTGCTCCAGGAGATAGCTACCACCACACTGGCACAAAGAATTTACGTCATACAGGTACATCTATCAATATAGTGAAGAAGAAAAAAGACGCATAGAAAAACTGCCTAAATTCTTTTTTTTTTTTTTTTGGCATATTGAAATATTCTCCTTCTTTTTGAATATCTTACAATAATTTTTTACAGGATGCAATGGGATCCCGTCAGATTCCTTAGTTAACAGAACCTTGACCCAAAATGTAGGCAATGAGTTACTCATTAACTCAACACCAGCTTTCAGTCCTGAAAGTAAGATGAAACTTTCTGATGCTTAGAAGCAATGATTGCAGAGATTTCCCCTTGGTGTTCTTTAGGACCAATTCTTGCATCTATAAGCACTATATTTGTGTTATAAAGAATGCCCTAAATTCAACTTGTCATGCAGGGAATGCTGCTGTTGCAATGCTGTGGCCCAATCTAGAGGGCACCATTCACCTTTTATTCTACAGAAGCTGCTGTCATGAGAGATAAATGGGTGTTTGCAATGTGGCAACTTTAATTGACTCTATTTCTCCCAAGAATGTTTAAACGTATCGTCTATGTAAACGTATCTCAATTTAGTACCCATTAGCTCAAGTTATTTAGTATAGAGGCACCTGTACATAGTTTCTTCCTGTAAGTTTTCCAAGTACACATATATAACCACTTGTTTTGCACTTCATATTTCCCCATCTGAGAGTCCTTTTTTTTTTTTTT
>NW_012114599.1:13730519-13751953 GCF_000951035.1 Colobus angolensis palliatus | reverse complement strand
AGGATGGTCTCGATCTCCTGACCTCGTGATCCGCCCGTCTCGGCCTCCCAAAGTGCTGGGATTACAGGCTTGAGCCACCGCGCCCGGCCGAGTCCTAATTATTTTAATATTTAGCTAAGAAGTTCTCACTCATCATCCTCTACAGTTGATTAAAATGGCAATGAAGCATCTTCCTTTCTTTACCCTACAGATGCTGTTTGAAATATAAATATTAGTGAAAAAAATAGCCTGAGGTAAATTATCCATAAAATGACACTTCATAGCTAATCACATATTTGCTTATTTTATTATACTGTTTCCATCACAAGTAAATGAAGCAATCTTGTAGAAATGTATTATGTGCATTCTATCAATGAAAACATAAAGTTCACTTTAATTATCACAATTAGTATTACTAAAATCAGAATATTATTTAATCATATAAGTTACATATATTTTTATTTGCATATCTACTCTAAAACAAGATACAAAGTAGGGTGTGTGTGTATTTGGTATATAGTCTGCCATTAGTCTGAAAACTATAATTTCTTTGAAGTTGAAAATCTCATTCAAAGTGATACAAGAAAAGAATAACAAAAGTTAAAGATCTAGGATTAGATCTAAAACTCTCCCGTAAGAAAATCTCACTTCTTAGAATGTGAACAATTTTAATAAAAGCTATGCATGTGTAAAAAAGAGCAAGAGATAAGACACAAAAACAAAATAGAAAAGTGTGATGATATTCAAACAAGTGATATCAAGGTGGTGTTTATTTTTAGTTGTTTCTATCAAGCTTCATTCTTAAATATTTTTTTCCTCCTGAAGAGAAAGAACGAAGCAGCATGTGCAGATCCAGGCCTTTACTCTCTTCTTTTCATAGGGCAGGTATTGTACTGGTGAAGTCAAAAGATATGTCCACTGCATGAGGAGGATTAAGAGACTTACAACAATTAGAAAGTGAAGAGTGTCTGAGAGGTCATTTAAAAAAATGAATGATGATTACTTTGTCCCTTCATATTCCAGCAAGCTGAAATCAACATTTGCCTCTTTCACTTACTTCATTGTCTCTATTAGCAAGAATAAAGTGAAATCTGCTTTCTTAACTAATCAGCTTTTATGATGTAGAAAAATGTCAAGAACTAAGAAAAAAATCAGATGAGGTCATGTCCTTGAATATTTGGGGAATAATTTGGGATAAATAAAATAGAATAGTTAATTACTTCTTAAAGTGCAATTTTATACACATACACACACACACACACACACACACACACACATATATATATATATATTTTTTTTTTTTTTTTTTTTTTTTTTTTTTTTTTGGAGGTAGGGTCCTACTCTGTTGCCCAGGATCACACAGTGGTGTGATCATGGCTCACTGCAGCTCCAACCTTCCCAGGCTCGGGTGATCCTTCCACCTTAGCCCCCTGAGTAGCTGGGACTACAGGTGCATGTGACCACACCTGGATAATTCTTTTATTTCTTTTTTTTTCTTTGGAGAGACAGGGTTTCACCATGTTGCCCAGGCTGGTTATGAACTCCTGGGCTCAAGCAATCCACCTGCCTCAACCTCTCAAAGTGCTGGGATTACAGGTGTGAGCCCCTATGCTGGCCAATTTGCAATTTTAGATGGCTTACTTTGACATATAAAACTTCTATAATGAATTTGGAAAAAGCTTTGTTCCCTCCAGATCTCTCAGAAACCTCACAAATGTACAATGGAAATAATGAAAAATTTGTCTGCATGCACCATAAATTTAAAATGAATTTGAGAATGTACCGTGAATTTATATTAAATTTACAGATATAGATATAAATTGAATACAATGGTAGTTTCTAATATACCTTCACTCTGTGAGATGCATGTTTTCTACTCTGGAAACAAATGAATTTTATGATTAAGTATCCCTTCTACCCTTTTAATAATAGTTAAATGAATTATTACAAAAGTGTTTAAATATGTTCAAGACTCTCTTACCATTTAAGAGAATGAGACCAAATCCCTGATCCTAGTATTCACCTCTAGCTACAATGAAAAGTTTTTTTTTCTCTCTTGATTTATCTACTCACTGTAACCATTTCTTTACCTATCACTCACTCTTCAGCCACTCAAATCTGTCATACCCAGTTCACCATATCAAAACCACTCTCATAAAATTAATGATTTTCAAATTGTGCAATCCATTGAAATTTTCTATTCACATAACACTTGATCTCTATACGACATTTGACACTATTGAGCAGGCTTCTCTTATTCTGAGTGATCTCTTCACTTGACTTCAATGATATCTCATTCTCCAGGTTTGCCTCCCATCTCTCTAGCCACTAAGATTCATACTTCTTTGCAGATTTGTCATTCTGTAACGGGACTGTATATATGGGAACTCCTTAAGGCCTACGTTGACGATTTCCAAGTTTGTACCTCTGAGACCAGAAACTTACATCAAGCAGCTTACTCACACTTTTGCTCTTGGATGTATCAAAATAATACCACAAATTCAACATTTCTGAGAGAAAGTTTTAAAATCCTCCATCTGAAATAAAATCTTGTTATCCTTTAGTGTTCCATATCTCACCAAAGAGGCCTATCATTCATCTGATTGAGCAAGTCTAGATTACAGGAATCATCTTTGAATTCTCCCTCTATCTCTTTAATTAATTCACTCCCTCCTACATCTACTCTACATCCTCTAGTCTCACCTACACTACCAGGTTCGACTCCTTAATGGTGTCATTCTATCCACTTGACTCATCCCACCATTCCTCAGAAACTTTTTACCCTAAAGCTGAAGCAAACCTAATAATTTAAATGTGACCTGGTAAGACTCCTGCCTAAAATCTTCAATGGTTCCCTGTTGAACATAGGACGAAAACCAGAATCCTCAAAACAGGCTCTAGTCTCTGCTCATTCCAGATAACTTTTTCAGCTTCATGTCACACTCTACACTTCTCCCATTCTATTCTTCAGCCATCCTGGCCTTTTGATTCCTAGAGCTCACCATGCAAGCACTAGCCACAGGGTCATTTCACATGCTATTCCTACGTGTAAAGAGACATGCCGTCTTCACACCCACCCTACAAATTTCTTATTTAATTCTAACTCACTCTCTAGATCATAGCTTGAGACCCTCCCTTGGAGAAATTTCCCTGACAATCATGTCTGTGTGATATTCCTTGGTTATACACTCATGCAGGACTGTTTCTTTCCTTCAGAAAATCTATCAAATGTCTTATCACATGTTTGTTTTGGGGTCATATTTTTAATGGCCAACTTCCTTGATACCCTGTAAGTTCCAGAAAAGCAGAATTTCTGATTTTACTCACTGTATATCTCTAATGTTTAGGTTCTTATTGATGAGGTTCTGATTTGCTTTTAAATTACAATATTTTCATTTGTAGAACATCAGTAAATGGTATTTGAAAGAAAATACATTGATAATATGTATAATTACATACCAATATCCCATCTTGTGCCATGCTATATAATGTAATATTGTTTAGATCCTGTTAATTAGGCAAAGCAACTATAGAAATGTAGATGTAAACCTGTAACTCATAAAGATGGAGCTAACAATAACTTCAGAACCAATGATAACTTTACTGTCATAAATATAGATTATTTTTACTGTACCTATGACATAAACATTTTAAAATTGCAGAAAAATTTAGTGAAAATCTAAGCACATACAAAACTATTATGCCTACTTTAAATTCGGCAGGCACTTAGCTTAACTCTCAGGTTTTTCTCCCCACTGTGAACTTTAAAAATTCATTCTGTCCAGAATTTATCTCTTGATCAAGAAAACTTTTTGAAAGAGCTACCAAATATAAAATACATGTTCTGGTTAGTTTTTTCTCTCAAGCTTTGTGAGTAGAGAAAAACTCCCAGGATAGTGGTGGAGGTAAATTTTTTTGCTTAGTTTGGTTCAGTTAGAATCTCATAGTTGCCAACCTCAACACTTTCAAAGGTTACCCTTGTCAGAAGCAGGTGCTCTAAGCTTAGTGCTCATAGGCAAAGATGGACCCTTAAGTCGCATGGCATTAGGTCCAAAAATAAAATTAAAGTCAATGGATAAACAATAATTTGATTGTTACCCAATGATTTAATACGTATTTATTGAACATTGTCTGGAGTTTATGCAATAGTTACTGATAAAGTATTTAGTGTACAAGTAATAAATACTTTACAGCCAGGCCAAATATAGGTATCTTAACCTGTGATCACCTAGCAGAAACAGAGCTAGATGGAGAGGCAGAATATAAATCCAAAAATTGGTTCAAAAATCAACAGCTAATAAAAATAGTCAAAATGAATATAAGACCTAGATAAGAAGCAAAGGCCAACATTTAAGAAGTCCAGAAGCAGGGAGAGAAGAAGAAGAATACCACTGTAAAATGATGTAGGCTGTACAATCGCTCCCCTGTCCTATGAGAGGACTATACATCCCCACAGGTTGCCGTGAGCTTTCAGTGCATCTCTGCAGGCGGAATTTACTTCCTGCCTCATTGAAAACCTAGGCCATTTGACTTGCATTGGTCAATGAAATGGGAGGAGAAGAAACATTTGCCCATTCTGAGCATAGGATTTATAAACCGTTCCATGCTTCTGTTAGCACCTTTGCTTTTTTCTCTCTGCTACCGGATGGGTAAATCAAAATTAGGGGCTGCTTCCTCAACCCGGATATTGGAATGAGGAACACACAACAGCCATCCGACCTGTGACCACTGCAGCTCCTGTAGTCAACAAATACCATTCATGAGAAATACACCTATACTGTGAGTCTATGAGATTTGAAGATTGTTACTGCAGACTTACCCAGTGGAAGCAAACTGATGCATTGTGCATCTACCAGGACTACTGTTTTTGTGTGTAATCTAGAGAACTTCACTAAGTCAGGATTGGAATCTTTAAGAAGTCGGGTCTGGACAAGCATGAGCAAGGCTTTGTGCAGAGGCTTGAAAGAAAGGTGGTTGTTTTTGCTTTTAGGGAGTATATCTTTCATTTGGGAGAATTTTATGATTTCACTAGGCTGTGAATAAAGACTGCAACATGAAGGAATAAAATACCAGAAAACTTTAGGGCTTACTCTCTTCAGAGAGAAATTGTGAGATGTTTCACAGGAAAATTAGAATTTAATGTGAACTTCGAAGGAGGGCAGAATCAACTCCTGTAGGTGAATAGGAGGAATACTCACATTCCTGTGACTGTAAGTACGTAAGTGATATATGAGTTAAAAATAAATTATTTAGGCAGATAGTGAGGGTAAGGAAGTCCTTGGTAAGGTTTTTCTTTTAATGAAAAGCAGCCCCCAAATCATTTTCTTTTCTAACAAAAAGCAGCCTGTAAAATCAAGCTTCAGATGTAGACAAGCAAGCTGGAAGCTTGCACAGGTAAATGCTAGCGTCTGTGCCAATAGGTAAAGGCTACCTGGGACTAGGCATGTTCAAAATGGCGGCTCCATCTTCCCTTTTCCTTTCCAACTATGTGTGCAGTAGGGAGAAGACAACATGGCACCAGTCAAGTAGAAAACCTCTTTGCATAATAAAAAGATTAGGATGGGGTGGCCAGTTTCCCCACAGCTATGTAAATGTCACACCTGGTTCAACCAATCTGTGAGCCAATGTAAATCAGACACAGAGGCTCCTCAAGTCTGCCTATATAATCCAGTGCACTTGGCTGCCGGCTAGAGGTCCCACAGGGGTGCCCTCTCTCTCCCAGAAGAGAGAGCTATGCTCCTTTCTCTTTCTTTTGCCTGTTAAACCTCCACTCTTAAACTCACTCCTTGTGTGTGTCGCTGTCCTTGATTTCCTTGGCATGAAGCAACGAACCTCATGTATTTACCCCAGACAATGCTGCTTCATAAGCAAAGTTACAACCTAGGAGGTAAACATAGGTCAACATGTGAGAGTGAAGGCTTCAAATAAGAGAGGATATGAAAACTGGAAATAAAGGCCAAGAGCAATTGTACAGTGCCTTTAATTCCAAACTATAGAACATCAATGTTGAGTTTTACCAATTAATTCTCACAGACACTTGAAAATGACATCAAAAAGTTATCATTAGGCCTTTTACAATATTTCTGGACAGTGATCTGATTTCAGTTTCCCTGTCTTGAGCCACAACCCACAAGAGAATAGTTTACCTCAGGAAACTCATACATGGCCTAGTGTTAAGTGAAATCTGTTGGGCATATCTTCAGGCAGTCAGCTACTCCTCCTTCAGAATTACAAAATTCTGATCTCCAGTGCAGATCTCTGTAGCAATCTGCTGTTTTAAATGCCCAAATAGGAAATGGAGCAATATGAAGCCATTATATACAACACTTCAATTAGCTGTGACTATATATCTATCTATGTACATGTGTTTTTTAATGGTGAATTTTAAGTAATACTAGGCAAAAATGTATGCTTTTTATGGATTACTTTAAATTGCTCATAATTCTATAAAGAAAGTATTTGATTTAATAAGCTATTCTTTTCCTTCCACTATTACAATGATCTTACCTTCTCTGTGGAAAATAAATTGGAAGGAAAATAATACAGATTTTAACTCCGCAACTTTATAAGTGAGGTTTCAAACATACAAAAATATTTTTATTAAGTATTATAGCTACAACTTCTAGTGCTAAATGTGTTTTGTTACATAGAATATTCAACAACTGTTAGGACAATATTGCAATGCTAATTTAGCAGTTTAGTACTTCTTGTGTTATTTTTATTTCAGGTCACATCCTTAATATTTCATTAACATTCTAGTAATATTTAGTGTACATTATAAACATCACTATGAATTTTCATGCATCTCTTATTTAGAAAAGCACAAGAGTGATGCTAAAATGTTAGGTTGGAAATAACTGGTTTGAAGTAATTTACTCAATAAGAGTGCTTAGGACTGACTCAAAACCATTTTATAATCAATTAACTCTGTGTCTATATACATGCAGTATGAAATGAAGAATAAAAGCAATTTTCTAAATTATTCAGGCAAAACTTTAAGATCTTTTTTTGTTCATTTATTTAGCTTGTCTGGTTATTTGGTTATTTTTTGTGCTAAAATTACATGTAGCCTGAATACCACAAAGGTATTAATCTATAGTTAACACTTTGCATTAGATATGTAGACATGATATCTATGCTAATTATGTTTTTGTGTAAACAGAAAAAGTTACAAGTATAATCTCAGTAATTTCCAGAAGACTCTTATTATTATGCCTATATTACAATATCAAAGAAAAAAGACTTTCTTTAAACAAATACAATGGTTACAGTGGACCTATTTAAAATTTTTTTTAAATTTCTAATTTTTGTGGGTACAGAGTAGGTGTATTTATTTATGGGATACATGAGATTTTGATACAGGCATATGATGTATAATAATCACATCAGGGTAAATGGGGTATTCATCACCTCAAGAATCTATCTTCTCTTTCTGTTATAAACAATCCAATTATACTCTTTTAGTTATTTTTAAATGTGCAATAAATTGTTAACTCTTGCCACCCTGTTGTCCTGTTAAATACTAGAACTTATTCATTCTATCTAACTACATTTTCATGCCTCTTACCCACTTCCCCTGCTCCACCACTGTCCTTCTCAGCCTCTGGTAATCATCATTCTTGACTCTATCTCCATGAATTCAATTGTTTTCATTTTTTAAGTTCCCACAAATAAATAAGAACATGCAGAGTTTGTTTTTCTGTGGCTGGCTTATTACACTTAACATAACGACCTCTGGTTCCATCCATTTGTTGCAAGTGGCAGGAACTCATTCTTTTTTATGGCTGAATAGTACTCTATTGTGTATATATACCACATTTTTTTATTAATTCACCTGTTGATGGACACTTATGTTGCTTCCAGATCTTAGCTATTGTAAACAGTGTCACAATGACATGGGAATACAAATGTCTCTTTCTTTGATATACTGATTTCCTTTCTTTTGGATATATACCTAGCACTGGGATTGCGGGATCACATGGTAATTCTATTTTTAGTTTTTTTGATAAACCTATAAAGTCTTCTCCATAGTGATTGTACTAATTTACATTCTCACCAACATTGCATGAGGGTTCTCTTTCTCCACATCCTCACCAGCATTCATTACCTGTCTTTTGGATAAGGGCCATTTTAACTGGGATGAGATGATATCTCGTTGCAGTTTTGATTTGCATTTCTCTGATAATCCAAGATGTTGTGCACCTTTTCATATACCTGTTTCCCATTTGTATGTCTTCTTTTAAGAGATGTCTATTCAGATTTTTTACCCATTTTTAAATCAGATTATTCAATTATTTTTCCCTTTGGCTTGTTTGGGCTCTTTATATATTCTGGTTATTTATTGATCTTTTGTCAAATGAATAGTTTGCAAATATTTTCTCAAATTTTGTGGGTTTTCTCTTCACTTTGTTATTCCCTTTGTTGTTCAGAAGCTTTTTACCTTGATGAAATCCCATTTGTCCATTTTTGCTTTGGTTGCCTGTGTTTTTGGAATATCACTCCAGAAATCTTTGCCCAGACCAATATCCTAGAGAGTTTCCACAATGTTTTCTTTTAGTAATTTCATAGTTTCAGGTATTAGATTTAAGTCTTTAATATATTTTGATTTTATTTTTGTGTATGGTTAGAGATAGAGGTCTAGTTTCGTTCTTCTGCACGTGGATATCCAGTACTTACAGCACCAGTTGTTAACAAGACTGTCCTTTCCCAAGTGTATGTTCTTGACATCTTTGTTAAAAATAAATTCACTGTAGATGCATGGATTAATTTCTAGGTTCTCTGTTCTGTTCCATTGGTCTCTCTGTCTCTGTATCTGTTTTTATGCCAGTACTATGTTGTTTGGGTTACTACAGATCTGTAGTATAATTTAAAGTCAGGTAGTGTGATTCCTCCAGTTTTGTTCTTTTTATTCAAGGTGGCTTTGGCTATCCTGGGTCTTTTGTGGTTCTACATAACTTTAAGATTACTTATTAAATTTTTGTGAAGAATGTCATTAGTATTTCTAGAGGGATTGCATTGATGCTGTATATTGCTTGGAGTAGTATAGACATTTTAACAATACTGATTCTTCTAATCCATGAACATGCAATATCTTTCCATTTTTTGTATGTCATCTTCAATTTCATTCATCAATACTTTACAGTTTTTATTATAGAAATCTTTTACTTCTTTGTCAAGTTTATTTCTATGTGTTTTATTTTATTTGTAGCTATTATAAACGAGATTATTTTCCTGATTTTTCAGATTGTTCACTGTTGGCATATAAAAATGCTACTGAGGCCGGGTGTGGTGGCTCAAGCCTGTAATCCCAGCACTTTGGGAGGCCGAGACGGGCGGATCACGAGGTCAGGAGATCAAGACCATCCTGGCTAACACAGTGAAACCCCGTCTCTACTAAAAAAATACAAAAAACTAGCCGGGCGAGGTGGCGGGCGCCTGTAGTCCCAGCTACTGGGGAGGCTGAGGCAGGAGAATGGCATAAACCCGGGAGACGGAGCTTGCAGTGAGCTGCGATCCGGCCACTGCACTCCAGCCTGGGGGACACAGCGAGACTCCGTCTCAAAAAAAAAAAACAATGCTACTGATTTTTGTATTTTCATTTTGCAACTTTTACTGAAATTCCTTACAGTTCTAATAGTTATCTGGGGGAGTCTTTAGGGTTTTACATATCTAAGATTTTACCTTCTGCAAACAAGGATTATTTGAATTCCACCTTTCAAATGTAGATGTCCTTTATTTCTTTCTCTTGTCTGGTTGCTGTGGCTAGGACTTCCAGTACTATGCTGAATAATAGTGGTGAAAGTGGGCATCCTTGTCTTGTTCCAGATCTTAGAGCAAAGGCTTTCAGTTTTTCCCCATTCAGTATGAAACTAGCTGAGGGTCTGTCATATACAGCTTTTATCTTGTTGAGGTATATTCCTTCTATACCCAATTTTTTAAGAGTTTTTATCATGAAGGGATGTTGAATTTTATTAAATGCTTTTTCGGCATCAATCAAAAATATCATGTGCTTTTGTCTTTTGTTCTGTTGATATGATATATTACATTGATTGATTTGCATATGGTGAATTGTCCTTGCATCCCTGAGATAAATCCCACTTTGTCATAATAAATTGTCTTCTTAATGTGTTGTTGAATTCAGTTTGCTAATATTTTATTGAGGATATTTGCATCGATGTTCATCAGGGAAAATGGCCTATACTTTTCTTTTTTGAGTTGTGTCTGTCTGGTTTTGGTATCATGCTAATATTCGCCTCATAGAATGACTTCAGAAGTATTTCCACTTGCTCTGTTTTTCAGAATACTTAGAGTAGAGCTGGCATTAGTTCTTCTTTAAATGTTTGAAAAATTCAGCAGTTAAGTCATCGTGCCCTGGTCTTTGCTGGGAGAACTTTTATTATGGCTTTCATCTCATCACTTGTTATTGGTCTACTTAAGTTGTGGATTTATGCATAGTTCAACGTTGGTAGGTTGTATGTGTTCAGGAATTAATCCATTTCTTCTAGATTTTTCTATGTATTGACATAAAATTACTCATAGTAGCCGCTAATGATCTTTTGAATTTCTGTGGTATTGGTTGTAATGTCTCCTTTTGCATCTCTGATTTTATTTATTGGGGTCTTCTCTCTTTTTTTCTTAGCCTGGCTAAAGGTTTCTTGATTTCATAAAACCCAACTCTTCATTTTGTTGATCTTTTGTACTGATTTCTTTGTTTCACTTTCATTTCTGCTGTGATCATTATTATCTTTTCTTCTAATTTTCATATTTGGTTGGCTCTTGCTTTTCTAGTTATTTAAGATTTATCATTAGGTTATTTGAGGTTTCTCTGCTTTTTTATGTAGACAGTTATTGCTATAAGCCTTCTTCTTAGTATTGCTTTCACTGTATCCCATTCCTTTTGGAATGTTGTGCTTCCATTTTCATTTGTTTCAAGAAATTTTTCAACTTCATTAACTTCTTCATTGACCCACTGGTCATTCAGGAACACATCGTTTAACTATTATGTGTTTGTATGGTTTCCAAAATTCCTTTGATTATTGATTTCTAGTTTTATTCCATTGTGGACAGAGAAGATATTTGATGACTTCAATTTTTAAAAAATTTTAAGATTTGTTTTATGACCTAACATATAATCTATTCTTGAGAATAATCTATGTGCTGAGGAAAAGAATGTGTGTTCTGCACCCATTGGATGAAATGTTCTATAAATATCTATTAGGTCCATTTGGCCTATAGTGCAGATTAAGTCTGATGTTTATTTGTTGATTTTCCATCTGACTGGTCTGTCCAATGCTGACTGTGAGTTGTTAAAGTCTCCAGCTAGTATTGCATTGGGGTCTGTCATTCTCTTTAGCCCTGCTTTATATACCTGGGTGCTCAACATTTGAGCACATATATATTTACAATTGCTATATCATCTTGCTAAACTGACTCCTTTATTACGGTACAATGACCTACTTTATTTCTTTTTTCTAGTTTTTGCGTTGAAATCTATTTTGTATAATATAAGTATAGCTACTCTTTCTTCGTTTTTGTTTCTATTGGCATGGAATATCCTTTTCCAAGCCTTTATTTTCAGTCTATGTGTCTCTTCATAGGTGAAGGGTGTTTCTTGTAAGCAACAGATGTTTAGGTCTTATTTTTTTATTCATTCAACCACTCTATTTTTTAATTGGAGAGTTTATTCCATTTACATTCCATATTATTATTAATAAGTAAAGACTTACTCCTGCCATTTTGTTATTTGTTTTCTGATTGTCATGTGGTCTTCTGTTACTTCTTTCTTTCCTTTCTCTCTTCCTTTTAGTGAAAGTGATATTCTCAAATGGCATGTTTTAATTTCATGTTTTATATATTTTGTGGATCTGTTGTTTGTTTTTTGATTTAAGGTAACCATGAGGCTTGCAAATAATATCATATAATCCCTTAGTTTAAACTGATGGCAAATGGATCACTAATTGGGTAACAAAAAAAAAAAAGTAAAGAGAAAACTAATAAAAACTGCATACTTTAACTTCATTCCCCTGATTTTTAACACTTTGTTGTTTCTACTTATATTTTACTATACTGAAAATTATTTTATATTATACATATTATTTGTAGAATTTCTACCAATGATTTGAGTAGTTTATTCACCACAATTACAGTGTTATACAATTTTGGGGTTTTCTGTGCACTTACTATTACCAGTGAGTTGTGTACCTTCAGATGATTTTTTTTTTGCTCATTAATGTCCATTTCTTTCAGCTTGAGGAATTCCCTTTAGCATTTCTTGTGGGACAGACCCAGTGTTGATGAAATTTCTTAGCTTTTGTTTTTTTGGGAAAGTCTTTCTTTCTCCTTCGTGTTTGAAGAATATTTTGGCTAATGTACTATTAGCAAATATATGTAATATATTTGCTAGTGTACTATAAGGATAACAGTTTTTCTCCTTCTACACTTTCAATGTATCATGTCACTTTCTCCTGGCCTATATGGTTTCCACTGAGTAGTCAGCTGCCAGACATATTGGAGCTCCATTGTATGTTATTTGTTTCTTTTCTCTTGCTGTGTTTAGGATCCTTTCGTTATTCTTGACCTTTGGAAGTTCGATTATTAAATGGCTTGGTGTTATGCAATCTTCTTGTACTTGAACATTGGCATCTTTCTCTAGTTTGCCAAGTTTTCTGTGATTATCCCTTTGAATAAACTCTATAACCCAATTTCTCTCTCTACCTTCTCTTTAAAGTCAATACTTCTTAGAGTCGCCCTTTTCATCTAAGATTTTCTAGATCTTATAGGCATGCTTGATTCCTTTTATCGTTTTCTTTTGTCTCCTATGACTGTGTACTTTCAAATAGCCGGTCTTAAAGTTCACTAATTCTTTCTTATGCTTGATCAATTCTGCTATTAAGAGATTCTGATGCATTCTTGAGCCTGTCGATCGCATTTTTCAGCTCCAGAATTTCTATTCGATTCCTTTTAATAATTTGAACCTTGATGTTAAATGTATCTGGTGGAATTCTGAGTTTCTTCTCTTTGGTGTATTAAATTTTGTTAAACTTTCCCAAAACAGCTATTTTGAATTCTCCATCTCAAGAGTTACATTTCTGTCTCTCTAAGATTGGTCACTCGTGACTTACTGAGTACATTTGGTTAGGTCATGTTTTCCTGGATGGTCTTGATGCTTGTAAATATTTGTCAGTGTCTGGGCACTGAAGATTTATGTATGTATTGTAGTCTTCACAGTCTGGGATGTTTTTACCCAACCTTCCTGGGAAGGCTTTCCAGGTATTTGAAGGGACTTGAGCATTGTGATCCAAATATTTGGTCACTGTGGCTATATTTGCTTTAGGGGGCACTCCAAGCTCAGTAATGCTGTGGTTCTTGCAGCCTCACAGATGTACTGGCTTGGTGGTCCTGGGTAAGATCTGGAAGTATTCCCTGGATTACTAAGGAAAGACTCTTGTCTTCCCATACTTTCCCCCAAACAAATAGTGTGTGTGTGTGTGTGTGTGTGTATGTCTCACCCAAGGCCTGCAGTAACCACGGCCTGGCTACTACCAGTGTTCACTTGTGGCCCAAGGGCTCTACGGTGATCAAGCAGCAAATACAGCCAGGCTTATGTTCTTCCTTGCAGGGCAGTGAGTTTCCCCAGCCTTAGGCAAGTCTGAGGATGCCATCTGGAAACCAAGGCCTGAAATCAGGAACCTTAGGAATCTACCTGGTGCTCTACTCTACTGTGGCTGAGCTGGCACCCAAGCTACAAGACAAAGTCCTTCTGACTATTTCCTCACCTTTCCTCGAGCAGAAAAATCTCTCCCTGTGGCCACCACTGCGTCTGGCCCACAGCTAATACTGCCTGGTTTACAGTCAATGTTCACTCAAGGCCAAAGGGCTCACCAGGCAGTTTGTGGTGAATGCTTCCAGGCCTGAGTCTCTTTCTTCAGGGAAGTGTGAGCTCCCCTCTGTCCCAGGGCAGGCCCAGAAATGCCATCCAATAGCCACAGCCTAGAATTGGGAACCCCAGGAAGCTGCTTGATGCTCTACCCAACTGTGACCAAGCTGGTACCCAAGTTGCAAGACAAAGTCTTCTTTACTCTTTCCTCTTATTTCCTCAACCAAATGGAGACTCTCCCCATAGCACCACAACTGGAATGTGTTGGATCACACCTGAAGCCAGCACACCTCTGAGTCTCACCCAAGGCCCACATTGAGTACTGCCTGGCTACCACCACTGATTATTTAGGGTCCAAAGGCTCTTTACACAGCAGGTGATAAATCCTACCAGGACTGGGTCCCTTCCCTTCAAGGCGGAGGATCGCCTTCTATCCCTATCCCAGGGGGATAGGACTACATTTAGAAATGTAGTCCTGGAGCTAGGGCTTGCAATGGGGGCCTCTGGGCTCTGCTGGGTGCCCTATCCTACTGTGGCTCAGTTGGTATCCAGGTTGCAAGACAAAGTCCTCTTTACTCTCCCCTCCCCTTTCCTCAATCAGAGGGAAGGAATCTCTCCTGGAGCTGTGAACTGTACTACCTGGGCTTGGGGGAAGGTACACAAGCACTCCTTTGACCACCCCAGCTGGTGTCTCACTAGGTTGCATGCAGCCTAAGCCCACTGGCTCCGAACCCACAGCACCAGGACTTGCCCAGCACTTGCAGTCCTTGTGGCCTAAACTGCCTTTCAAGTTTATGTAGGACCCCATAGCGCTCTAGCCCATGATGGTGAGGCTTGCTGGAACTCAGGTTTCCACTGCTGGGATGGATGATTCATCTCTGGCTAGGGAAGGTCTAGATGCTCCCTCCGTGGGCACTAGATGAGTTTTGCCCCATGCTGCCTTCTGCTGTGATAGGGAACCACTGAGTTCCAACACAAAGTCTCATAGTCGCTGCACTGTGCCTCCCCCAGGCACACAGATTAACTTCCTATGCCACAAAGATGCTGCCAGAAGATGGAGAAGGGATGTTGTAGGGGATTCAAGATTGTCTTTCCTACCCTCTTCAGTGCCTCTGACCTTAATATGATATTAAAACCAGGTACTGTGATCACTCACCTGATTTTGGGTTCTTATGAAGGTACTTTCTTATGTGGCTATTTGTTCAATTTGGTGTTCCTGTGGGGATCGTGGGGGACAATTGCTGGAGGTTTCTATTCAGCCATCTTGCTTTGCCTTTCTCCTGTTTCTTAGTAAACTCAACTTACAAATGGTTATTGAGACCATACCATGAAAAAGTCCCCTTTACTAGGGACTGTAACCAGAGAGAAACTAGAAGCATTTAACATCCAGTTAAGGAGAAAAGTCTTGGCACCTCAAGCCGAATTTAAAACAGCATTTTCAAGCTAGTTTGAAGTTTGTTCAAGTCACTTTCCCAATGAAAGTCCTTCAATAACATTCTACTGTACTTGCCTTCTGCTTACCTCTTCAGTTGCCCTCCTAGCCACTCCAGGAGCTAGAGACTCCTTAGATTTCTAAAAATATTCAACATACATAACCATACATTATTCTCTAATATAGAGATTAGCATTTCTTCCTTGTCAGTTGTTATTTATTTTATGTCTTTGGTCTTTCTACACAGCTTTATTTTTAAAATTATAATTATGTAACAAACAGAAAATTCAAAAAGACACATATACAAAATAACAAATTGTAAAAATAAACATCCTGGTTGCCCCACCAATATCAAGAACCAGTGCTTGGCCACCATCTGGAAGCCCCCTCGGTGGTCCTCCTTCATCATAATGTTCTCCCTATCCCCCATGGTAACTATACTACTAAATATTCTGAAATTCACTTTTCTTACTCTGTCACTATCTAATTGTAGATCTCAAAACACCACGGTTTAATTTGTTGCCTGTCTTTTAAATGTGTATATTGAATCATACAGTAAACTTTTTAAAGTCTGGCTTCTTTTACTTTATATTATAAAGGTTTATTCATCTTTTGCATGTAACTGTATATATTGAAGTCTAGTATTTTTATGAATGAATATTCAATAGTTTGTTTACCCATTCTAATGTTGATGAACATTTGGGCATTTCCATTTTGAGAGTATAATGAACAGCCTTGCTCAGAACATTCTTGTCCATGTTTCCTAGTTCTTATACATACATGGAACAGAGATCATATAATGTGTGTGTTTTTAATGTCCTCCAGATAGTGTCAAGCTGCTTTCCAAAGTGACCATTACCATTTCATATCCTCATTATTAATTTATGAAAGCTCTTGCTGCACAAATTCACCAATACTTGATTTTTTCAACTTTAAAATTTTCCAAGTTGTAAGTTGTAGAGTGGTATTCAGGTTTTTTGTTTTTGTTTTACATTTTTAGTTCTTCTTTCACAGTTTGTTACACATTTAGTTTCCTCTAATGCAACATTAGAAGTTTAAATGATGATAGCATGCAGTCTTCTGTTTTCTGGCCACTAAGAAAATGTTTCCCAGGTTGTGCAATTAAATGTAATGTTATCTCTAAATTTTCTGTAAGACACATTTTATTAAAGTTCTCTTGCTTTCCTGGTTTGTGAATTTCAATCATAACTGGATATTGAATGATAACAAATATTCCTTTTGTAGCTAATGAGATAATCTCTTGATTTTCTTCATTGTTAGGATAATGTGATAAATTACTTTTTTTAATGCTATAAAACCAACTTTGCACCCTGAAACAAATTGAACTTAGTTGTGATTTATTATTATTTTTATTTATAAATAGACTTGGCTTACTCATATTTTATTTAGGGTTTTAATATCTACATTCATGATAGAAATTGGTCGATAATTCTCTTTTCTTGTAAAATGTTCCAGGTTTTGGAAATAAGGTTATGTAGCCTTCAAAATATGAATTGAGGAACTTTCATCTGTTTTTTAATCCCGGAAGAATTTGTATAAGAATTAGAAATCCTTCTTAAATAGTTGTTAGAATTTTCTGGTGAAGCTTTGGGGCCTCTCTGTGTTGAGGAGTGTGTGTGTGTGTGTGTGTGTGCGCGCGTGTGTGTGTGTGTGAAGGATTTTAAATCAGAGTTCTTTAAAAAATATATTAAAAATATTTATTTTTATTGTGTCAGAGTTAAGTCGTATTTTTCTTAGAATATGTTCATTTCATATAAATATTAATATTTTTTAGCATTATTTTGCATAAGATTCTTATGTTTTCTTTGAAATTTCTTTAGTAGTTCTGGTGATGGCCCCCTTTAAAATCTCTATTATATGATTGTATTATATGGAGTAAGTTGTGTTGTTTTCTCTACTGTTTCCTTCCTTCTACTTTCTGTAAGTTTATTATTCCTTATGCTATCACTTTCTACTTAGTTGCACCCCACAAAGCTTGAGATTTAGTATTTTGATTTTTATTTCAATATGTTATCTAATTTCCATTTTAATTTCTTTTATAATCCATGAGTTATCTAAAAATTGCTTACTTTCAAATATGTTGGGGTTTCCTACATATCCTTTTGCTTTTTGATTTCTAGATGAATTGTTTTGTGATGAGAAAATATACTCTGTAGAATTTCAGTTCCTCTTTTTATCCAAGTGGGATAGCATACTGTCAATTTCTGCAAATATCTGTGTATGCTTAAAATTACTACATGTTTTCTGATTGTTGCATATAAAGTTCTGTGTATGTAAATTTGATCAAGTTTGTTAAGTGTGTTACTCAGTGTATGTGTTAGTGAATATCTTTTCTTGTCTGCTTATTCTATGAGTTATGGAAAAAGTTATATTAAAATCTCCTATAATGAGTATTGATTTGTGTATTTTCCTTCAATTATGTTAATTATTTTTATATGTATTTTTTGCCATACAATTTAATCATCACATCTCCTTGTAAATTGAACCTTTTATCATTATAAAGTATCTCTCATTACCTCTAGTATTCTTTAAATTTGTTTGCTCTATTTTGTCTGATATAATTGCATCAAACCAGCTTCCTTTTAATAAGCAAATCTCTTTCCGTCTGTTTACTTTCAGTCTTTCCATATCCTATCTTTCACATGTGTCTCTTGTGAACACTGTCTGTTTTGAGTTTTGTGTTTTTAAACCCAGTGTAATAACTTTTGCCTTTTATATAGAACATTTAGACTATTAATATTTTGTGCAATGTATTTTGAGTATACAAGTATATTTGAGTTTATACTTACCATCTTACAATGTAACCTCTATATGTAATTATTGTTCTATGTTTATTTTCCTCTTTTTGGCGTATAATTGACTACTATTCTAGTTAGGGTTCCATTAGAGAGTCAGTACCACTAGAAGAGATGATGATATAGATAGATGTATTATAGAGTTAAAGGAATTTGTTATATAGACTTGCCCTTGTATAATTATGAGAGTTGGTGAAGTAGTCTCTATGAGGCTGTCATCTTCACACTTGATGCTGGAGCTTGAAATCTATGCAGCAGGCAGTTGAGAAGGAAATACGGAAGTAAAGTACAGAGAGCAAGAACAAGTTAGGGCCAACAATCATAAACTAGAGTCCACAGCAAAGACTGAAGCCTGTCTCAATTCTCATTGTCTAGAGCCTTGATAGTGTCCTACAGAAGCCAGGGACCTTCATTATGGAGCTAACTACACACACTCCTTGCTCAAGAGTCAGAGAAGCTGAAGGAGGATCCAAAGAAAGCTAGAGCAATTTTAGGCCTGATCACTGAGTAAAACCAATGGGGTAGAACAATAGGTAAAGGGCAACATGTGTGAGCTACATAAAGGCTGATGCTTTGCTCCCCTTTCCAAATCCCTCACCAGAATTTCTCTTATGGGATATCCTAACCAGAAACTCATAGGAACACGGGAAATGTAGTTTACCCTAGCCAAGTGACACATTGCAAAGTCACCACAACTGTTTTATATTATTTCATGTATTCTATATTTTGGAATTACGCACACATGCATATACCTTTAATGACTACCCTAACAATTAGTTTGGATGAATACTTTATTTTGAAAGGCTAATATTATTTGTACTTTTATGCTGATCCCAGTTAATGCTCCATATTTTAACTCCATTTACCCCCTCCAACATGTATGCTATTGTTGTGGTACATTTTCATTCTCTCTCTATTAAAATTCACAAGTAAGTCAGTGTTAGATTAGATTTCACTAAAATTTACCATTTTGTTACTCTTCATTTCTCCCTGCATCCTAAGTTCCTATCTGGGAATATTTTCTTTCTATCTGAAGAACCCTCTTTAGAATTTATTTTAATGTGAGTTTGCAAATTATGAATTTTTGCAGTTTTTCTTGATAAAGATTTTCTTTCTATGTAATTCATGAGAGAAATTATAATTTCACTTTTTAAAAATGTTGATAAATTAGTCAAACTTGGTCTAATTGTTATCCTCATGAAAATAGTCTACATTTCTCTCTGTTGTATGTTTTTTTAAAGATTGTTATCTTTGTTTGTTTTATGCACTCATACTATATGTATCCAGATGTAGAATTTTTTATTATCCCATTTGACTTTTGGGGGCTTATTAATTACTTTTCAAAGCTTGGCCACTACCATCTCATCATCTGTTGCTTCTTCCTCATCTTCCTTCTCCTCTACTCTGGAAATCTAATTAATGAATACATTTTAGACAGTCTTACTTTATCCATTATAAGTACCTCCTCAGCTGTATTTATGTCTTTTTAATTCTCCATGTTTCATTCTGAATTTCTTACCTATTTTCTCATTCATTAATACTCTTTTCACCTGTGTCTCATCTGCCACAAGGGTCATCTCCGAGAGGTTAATATCAGTCATATTTTTCAGTTACATCATTTCCAGTTAGATTCTTTTCAAATCTGCAATGTCATGTTTTGTTATTTCCAATGCCTTGCAGAAACTTTTCATATTTAGTTTTTATTTCCAAGAATATAATAAACATAGTGCTGTTACATTCTGTGTGGATAATTTCCGTGTTTTCATTCTTGTTTCTGTTGGTGATTGTTTCTGCCGATTTTAGTTGATATTTCATTGCCTTCTGTGCCTCATAAAGTTTAACTGGTTGCTGGATGCTGGATTTGATAAGTTATATTGAAAGTTAATTTAAGGCCTAGAGTATTATCTTGTATCAGAAACCATTTTAGCTATTTTTTGTCTAGATTCCCGGGAAGCTAACCACCTAAGCTCAAGATATCATAATTTTATGGGGTACCTGGATGACCAGGATACCATTCCTATTCCTACTCTATAGCGTAACATTTTAGGTCCTTACCCGGAACAGAGGCCCTCTAACATAAGATGTCAATCTTTGGAAGGGACTACAATGTGATCCTTTTCTTTCAGTTCTAGGAGTTTGTCTTAAAGTTCTGGTGCCTGTTAGCAACTTTCCTAAGAATGGCAGATGAAGAGAGGGAACAGGTGATTTTCTGGAACCTTTGCTCCTGGTGGCCCCAGGACTATGGCTCCTTAGTTTCTTAGTTATCTCTCATGGAACCCTAGGACTAACCTGCATTGGAAAAATGCCCCCTGGAGAGAAGCAGTTCTGCTTTAATTTGTTGGCTATTATTAACCCTCTTTTCTTGGCCTGGTAATACTTTACTATCTTGCAGATTTTTTTTATACAAAGAATTTTTTTTTTATTTTTAATCAATTCTTTTAGTTTTCATTAATGTAAGGATTACTCCAATATCTAGTTAGTCATTACTGGAAATGAAACTCTTATAGTCAGCTTTTATTTCAATAACTTAAAGTCTCCAGTTTTTCTCCAAGACCACTGAAAATATTTCATCATCATGTATATTCTCCAACCACCTTCTCTGAGCTGTCAGTTGAGTCTCAGGCATATTCTCAGATTTTTTGAATTCTCTTTTAAATACTAAAATATAGTTTTATAATCACAATTGTAATCAAAATGAATTGTATAATTGTTTAAAGCCATTAGATAACCACAACAGTAATATACTGACAATAATTAACATTTATTTATGCTTACTTTGAACTAGAAAATCTTCTAAGCAATTTCTATTTGTAAGACTCAGAGAGCCTAAATAACCTGCCCCAGGTCATATAGTTAGTAAGTGGTGAAGCCTAGACACAGATCTAAGCAGTCTGGTCCCAGATTCCATTCTATACACCACTATACCACGAATTCCCTAGAAACAGCAATGGTGGTATGTTATTTACCACGTATCTCTACTGCTAATCCAGTGACTTACACACAACGAGTGCTCAGTGAATATTTTTAGATGAGTACATGAATGAGTTTAATAATTTTTATATCTATTGTAAACATGATAATTTCTTTAAAAATGAGAGAAAGATTATATCAGGTTGGATGGTCAGAGAATACATTACAAAGCAGTTAGATTCTAAATTAAGTCTAGAGGCCTGAATCTTGAATGCTAATTATTATTTGAATAGGAAAATAATAATAATTGAAACTTAGAGGCATAAAAGCACAAATACATCTAAGAACTGCTTATAAATATGTTTGCATGAAGTAAAATGTTTTGGAAGTACTATATATATTTATTTATAAACATACATAT
>NW_012114599.1:13641584-13729994 GCF_000951035.1 Colobus angolensis palliatus | reverse complement strand
ATTACACTGGCATTTGTCTATTTGTGGCTGTTATTCATGTTTGTTGCTCTGTGTGTACTGTTGCAACAAATGCATATCTAAACGTACCCTGTGTCAGACATGGGGTGGTTTCCAGAAACACAAAGAAGGAATGGAAACAGACAGTGCAAACAATTATTATGTAATACTGTGCATGATTCCCATTTAAGAAGTAGAAATCGGATGCTGTCTGGGGTGGGGGATAGAAACAAGGGTTACTTAGTCCATCTTGGTCCAGAGGATGTCTGGCAAAGATTTCTTTCTAAAAAGATCATACCTAAGCTGATTTGATGAATGGAAAATATGGAAGAAAGGTATATTCCCAGGTAAAGGGACAACATAGGGAAAGACACAAAAATATGAAATAGCCTGGCATGTAGGAAACTAGTTCTTAAATGTGTTGGCAGAAGGGATGGCCAGAGCTGCATCATGGAGGCTCTTAAATGTCACAACCAGAAACCTTACCTTTACTCCACAAGATGCCTGGAACCACTGAAAGATTGTACCCAGAGCCTGAGCATGGATGACTATCAATATATTTAGTATATGACTTGAAATTTGTCCTCAGTGAGTTCTTACTGAGAACTTTCTGCATGCTCTATGTGTAGCCACTCCACTTCCATTAACCACACAGGGTTTCAATTTTGATGTCTTGATATTTTAAAAGTTAGAATTGCTTCTCCTTCCACAGAAGCTGCTCAGAGATTTTTTAAATTTGTAGTAGTCCAAAGCAAATGTGTCTGCAGAAGGAGCCATAATGGGATAAATCACCCCAAGCATCACACCTTACTGAGGAATGAAAAGTATTCAATGAGAAAATTCTCATACAAAAAATAAGACGTGAGCCAGGTGTGACCGCTCACACCTATAATCACACCTATACTCCCAGCTACTTGGGACGCTGAGGCACAAGGATTGCATGAAACAATACAGTAAGACCCCTCATTGTTAAAAAAAAAAAAAAATTGTTAATTAGCTGGATGGTGTGGTACTTATCTGTACAGCTACTCCTCGAGAGGCTGAGGCAGGAGGACATTTTGAGCCCAAGAGTTTGAGGCTGCAATGAACTACAATTGTGCCACTGCACTCCATCTTGGATAACAGAATGAGACCTCATCTCAAAAAAAATAAAAATAATTAAACAATAAAAAGCTGTATGAAAAACTACAAGGGAGGAATTTAGGGTTAGCAATAGCAATGTAGATGTGGGGCGGCGGGGGAAGGCTTCCTCTTCTATCACTGTCAAATGCTTTACTTGTGCCAGATATTTTCAAGTGGAGAATAACAAAGATATAGCCAGCGAAGCAAGTAGCTTCAGAATCAACCTCCCAATAAGGGTTCCTAAGCAACTCTGATGAAATTCATAAGAAATTATCACCAGAGTCAGTATGAAGCAGCAATAGCTGCAGATACAAGGCTATCTGTAAGCTGAAAATCTCTTCTTGATCACTGCTTTTATGGGATGTTATGTGCCTGGTACAACTTACCTCAGGAGCTGGACTTGGATACAGGGAGGAGAATGGAGACAGAATAAAAGCTTGGCATGAAATAAGTGTCCATAGGGCTTGTGGGTCTGTTGCCTGAAGCCAACTCCACTGTCACAAATAAGAAACATACCTAAGATGCTTTTTTAGTTCATTGAGTGAAGTTCACTTTCTACACAATCATCCCATTATAGTCTGTCTTCTCTCCCTATATGTCTCTATAAATTTTATCTATAAAATATATTCAAACTAAAATGTTATGAAACACTGGGTTTCATGCTTTGATCATTTATACACATTTCCCCCTTTAAGAAGAACTGTCCCTCATAGTTAGGCACAGATTTTATTCATGTTAGCATCACCTTGACCAGGAAGTAGATTTCTACGAATTTTGGATAAAGAAGACTTTTAATAAAAGATATGTGCTTCCAGTAACATAGATAGTAAAAATTCTAATTGATGCTGTTGGAATTTGACATGCATAGTTTTACCTATTATATTACCTTCACATTACTCCTATGTATAGTCAGAGAAATGGGGCATCAATAAGGTAAATAGAATAGAAAAAGCTTCACAGATTTTAAAGTTTAAAACTCTAGTTATGAATTAACCTTATACAACAAATTCAAAAGCAACCAAACATCTAATGAAAAATAATGGCAAGTTTAAAAATATTTTCCACATTCAACCATACAACTTTAGGGCAACTTTAACATGTATAAGTTTAAAACAAAACAAAAGTTCTTATTCTGTATGGTACTGGATAAGTAAACTGAAGGCATCTCACACTAAGGACATGCTTTTAGTTGAAAACCTTAACTAATCTCAGTAGCTTCTGTCTTTTTGGAGTTTCTTCTCTCTTTGCTTCATGAATTGTGAGGTTTTTGCTGAAAATAAACAGTGCATCTCTCATTAGTGCCACAGACAATAGCTGCCTACATCAATATTATGGGCTAACATTCTCCTTAGTGTCTTGTACTCAGGCATCTCTGCTTCCTCTCTTTGTGACCAGCCTACTCCTGTTGATGTCCTACTGCCAGACATGCTTTCAATATAACCAATCCAAAAGAGCAGTGTTGGCCCAGGATTTTATATACATGTAGCACTTATTGGAAACGTAAGTCACTGTAAAATAAAAACAAATGGGGAGATGATCAAATCAAAGCAGACACACTGAAAGCATTTGACACTACCAAATTATCATACACCCTGCCTGGTCGGTTTAAAGAAAACAATAGACAGCAACAGAATCTAAAAAGAAAGTATTACTCCCTGGAAATGGTTTGGCCAATTCTCCGATACAAGAGTCTTTGAAGGTGCAACTTCAAATGATGAAATAGGTTATAACTGCAAAATCTAACACAAAACAGACAGAATTTAGTCCCTTGAGAGATTGAAGTTGAAGAGAGTCACAGTGTAAACCACAAATGAAGGATGTGGAAAATTGTCACCATCAATTTCAGTGACTTTGGAAGGCATTTGGCAGCCTGTGCAGGAAGACCAAGTAATACCAAGTGATGGATTTAGCCCTGTTGTCACTGCTGAGCTGATGGATACAAATCACTCACCTTTTAAACTCCAAGTTGCAAAACTAGGATGCATTTGTAGGGGGATCAAACGGATGAATGTTGGATATCAGCAGAATAGAAGGTACATACCCCAATGTAGTCTGTATCAATTTTCTTAAATTGTTTGCAGTAAAGAAAATTAATGTTCTCACTAAATTGCAAGAACTGGATTCTCATATCCAATGGTTTTATAATGATAGTGTAAGGAAAGGTCATGCAGTGGATGCTTCAGGTAAGGGACATTCCTAGGATGAGTCCCAATACAGCAGGTGGGTGGACCTGCGCCACCTCTGCATAAATCTGAGTAGAGGACAGAGTGTGAGCCAAGGTCATTTACAGCCATGTGAACCTGACAAAGCCATATCAAAGGAATGTAAAAATGTAAATAAATATAATACAAGGTTGTCTGAGTGTTGAAAGAATTAATTCTGCAAAAATACACTGAAACGTGTATGTCTAAGGATGGCCATTTAAAGCCAATCAACCAATTCTTCTTCCTCCCCAAATTTCTCTGAAATGACTAAAATAAAAACTTAAATTGTATTTTAAAACCTTATTAGTGCTGAAAAACAGGAAAGATAGTTGTCATTAATACAAATATTTTTAAAGGATTTATTTAAGATGTAGTAAAGGTAAGATCAGGTTATGGAAAATAATAACCATTTGTCAAATCAATCAAAGTGATGGAGGTAAAGAAGGGACCCTATTGGGTACTAAGTGGGCAGGGCTTTCCAACAGAGCTCTGGAAACTACTGAGCTAAAACTGCCAGGAGCTGTGCAAATTCAAGAAATGAAAAGATTTCAGAAACTGTCCCAGTGCCTACCCAGATATATAGAAACTGACTGCAGCACTCACTGTCATCCTTCCAACTAATGTGGCCAGCCCACAGGAAAGCACTGGGCCTTGCCACTCCAGACTCATACAAACACAGCCATGCCAGTTAGAGAAGGTGTGAGATCTCACACACATGCATAAATGGTAGGGGAGTTAGGCCAAATTCCAAATTCTCTGATAGCTCTTTCCATTCTTCCCTTGAACAAGACTTTTTGATGGATTATAGGCATCCCAACCTTCCATTTCTTAGGGTAGTGGGTGGGGATAGGCCATAGATCAGGTGGCAGAAAACAAATCACTGAAACAACTTCAGGAACTGCAAGTATAAATATGGACACATACACACAACCTTTGCAGCAAAGTTAATTTTCCTGACAAAATAAAAATGTTCCTTTCTTGTAGCTAACATCCTAATTCCCAGTTTCTGGCACTAAGGATAATACAGGAAACAAAATAGATACAAATTCCCACTCTTTCATGCTGATATTCTAAAATAAGCTTATTTTATTTTCTACCTAAAACTGGCCGTCTAGTTTGTATTGCACCCAGGGAAAGAAGAACTGCATCTAGAAAAATATAACAATTATTGCATCCATAAAAAAGATAAACCAAAGACAAGGAAAGAAGTTTTTCAGATGAAAAAAATATGATAACTAAACTAAAAAATTGAGCTGAGGCAGTAAAGAACAGGGTGGATACTGTAGCAAAACAAATATTTGATTCAGAAACAGGAATAATCAAACTTTGCCTGTAAGGGATAAGCTAGTAAATATTTTAAACTGTGGATTCTACGCAACAGTCTCTGTTGCTACTGCTGCTGCTGTTTCTGCTTCTTCTTTTTTAAACATTCAGAGGAAAAAAATGTTTACATCCTAAAGAAAAATAGAAATGATATTCACATCAGACTTATTTTTTGTTATATTAATTACCAGAGGACGATAGAGCATTATCTCCATTTTTACAAGTTGGGGATCTAGCTAAGCCATGCCTTGCAGGTGTCAGAGAAACAGAAAGAGTTTCCAATGTTTAATGACCCAATAGTATACTAGCTGCTTACCCTTCCAGGATACCAATATCTGAAGATGTACTTAGATGATAGAAAAACACATTTTTTAAAGTAGCTCAAGAAGAAAACTGAGGCTTAAAATCCGGTGACAAACTTTTAAGAAGATGTTGGCATAAGTCTGAGTTTAGGAAACACATGCTGTTCTTTGAAATAGAAAAAAATTAAAACACTAAAGACATGGAAGCAAAAAATTGGTAAGGACTTCAGATTCACAGTTCACGCTCTGGAGTGTGTGCCTCAAATACAGAAGAACTTTTTACAGATTTAGAGAGGAGATCAGGTTTCCAGCTTCTGAGGATAACTGAGGATTGGCTCACTTAGCCATTTCTTTCTCTACCTCAAAACATGTCAGTCAAGGGCCTTCTTTAGTTATGCTTTAATGCACTTGTGGTTGCAATATTTCCGTGGGAAATATCCCAGAAGTATCCCCCAGGTTGTAGTGGTGGGCTTTAACAGAAGCACATACTACATGACTTCATTCATTTACTCACTTACGAGATACAGCCTGCCAGGCACTTTCTAGTGCCAGGGATAAAAGGGAACAAAACAGACTCCAATATCTGCTTTCATAGTGCCCATATTCTAAAGTAAGCTTATCGTCTCTTCTACTTGAAGCCTTGCCCCTATTTTGTGTTGCAAGGAAAAGCAGGGCTGCAGGAAAAGCCTCCCAACCAATAAGAGCTCTTTGTTTTCTTTTTCTTTTTTCTTTATTTCTAACTTTGATTCTTAAGGTGTTAAGAATAAGATCTCTCAGCAACCCCCACTTTACTGGTGAGAAGTAGAAGTGACCATGAGAGAAAGCAGTATATTAGTTAAGAATGAGAGGTGTGGAATCAGGGCATCTGGCTTTGAACCCTAAATTCATCAGTCAGAGATACTAGCTATAGGACCTCAAGCAAATTCCTGAACTTCTGTGGCCCTCAGTTTTCTTGTCTGTGTAGTAAAGACTGTGATAGGATTTACCTTATGGAGTTGTTCTTGGGATTATACAATATATATGGTAAAAAGGGCTGAGAATAGTGTCAGGCATGTAAAAAGTGCTCAGTAATCCCTACGCTCGCATTTCCTTGTTACAGTTAATTCAAATCAATAAACCCTTTATAATATAGCTATAATAATCATAATAACAATGGTGACTGATCACTGAACCTTTATTTCCTTATTTTTTAAATGGACATAATAGGAGTACTCCTAATTCCCTCCCTGCAGTGTGTGCACACACATGTAGTTGTGAAGATATAAAGAAGAATCATCATTTAGAAATCATTACAAGTCAACTATAACTTGAACTCAGGTAATTCTGACTCCAGAACTTTTCAGTTCTGCTTGTGCTACCTCCTTAGAAAAAGTGTCTGAATCCGTTAGTCCAAATAACCCAATTCAACTTAGTCCCCTTGGGACAATGCAAAAACTTTGAGTTGAGTGTCACTTATCCTGGCACTTTGGCACTTTTTTTTTTTTTTTTTCTTGAGACAGAGTTTCACTCTTGTTGCCCAGGCTGGAGTGCAATGGCACAATCTCGGCTCACTGCAACCTCTGCCTCCCAGGTTCAAGTGATTCTCCTGCCTCAGCCTCCCGAGTAGCTGGGATTACACCACGCCCAGCTAATTTTGTATTTTCAGTAGCAATGGGGTTTCTCCGTGTTGGTCAGGCTGGTCTCGAACTCCCGACCTCACGTGATCCACCCTCCAGGGCCTCCCAAAGTGCTGGGATTACAGGAGTGAGCTACTGTGCCCAGCCAGCCTTTTTTTTTTTTTTTTTATGACAAAAGGCTCTTATGAAAACAACAGTACAGTTTAGAAACTGGCATTATGACATTATAGGATATAAAAATAAAGCAGACTGAGCCCTTTGGGAAGAACCCATTGCCCTTGGAGAAGAGCTTAATATGTCACACTAAGAGAAAAGCAATCCTTAGAAAAGGGCAAGACCAATCATCTCAGAGGAACCACACACTGGACAGGGTGTTGAGCTACCAGCTCAAGGGCAGAGAAAGAGCAAGAGACATGGGGATGAGGTCATGACAGAAGGGTGCCATTGGAGGGATCACTGGCCTTACAGTGGCCTCTACCTCTGTTTAACACTAATCGTAGCAAGAGTAAGCACTTAACACTGTTTTAACACTAATAATATCAATAGTAAGCCCTTATAAAATGCCTGCTCCACAAGGGGCATTGTGCTGATGGCTTTATTGCATTCAAATCTCACATTATTAAGGAAGATCCTATTGTTATTCTAATTTCTAGATGAGAGTAGTGAAGCTCGAGGAGGTTAGAATATTTTCCCAAGAACATAAAACTAGTAAGTGGAGTTGCTAGGAATTAAATAATGAATTCTTGAGAAGCAAGTCACCAAATTGAATTAAACAAAATTAATTATTTTTATTTAATTAGCATGAATCATTTTTCAAGGAAGAAAGTATATTGTGACACTGATTTTAACACAATTTCTTTATAATCATTTAATTACTCACTTACAATCATGCATGTATGCATTTAGCCAACATTTTCAAAGGGGCTACTAAATACAAAGTGTCAGGCCTCTGAGCCTAACCTAAGCCATCGCATCCCCTGTGACTTGCACATATATCGCCTAGATGGCCTGAAGTAACCTAAGAATCACAAAAGAAGTGAAAATGGCCTGTTCTTGCCTTAACTGATGACATTCCACCACAAAAGAAGTGAAAATGGCCAGTCCTTGCCTTAAGTGATGACATTACCTTGTGAAATTCCTTTTTCCTGGCTCATCCTGGCTCAAAAAAGCTCCCCCACTGAGCACCTTGTGACCTCCACTCCTGCCTGCCAGAGAACAACCCCCCTTTGCCTGTAATTTTCCTATACCTACCCAAATCTTATAAAACAGCCCACCCCTATCTCCCTTTGCTGACTCTCTTTTTGGACTCAGCCCGCCTGCACTCAGATGATTAAAAAGATTTATTTCTCACGCAAAGCCTGTTTAGTAGTCTCTTCATACAGACGTGACATTTTAGTGCCGTAACTCGGATCAGAGGAGCGCCCTTAGAAGATCAATCCCCTGTCCTCCTGCTCTTTGCTCCGTGAGAAAGATCCACCTACGACCTCAGGTCCTCAGACTGACCAGCCCAAGGAACATCTGACCAATTTTAAATCCAGTAGGTGGCCTCTTTTTACTCTCTTCTCCAACCTCTCTCACTATCACTCAACTTCTTTCTCCTTTCGATCTTGGCACCACACTTCAATCTCTCCCTTCTCTTAATTTCAGTTCCTTTCCTTTTCTGGTAGAGATAAAAGAGACACGTTTCATCCATGGACTCAAAACTCCGGCGTCGGTCATGGACTCGGGAAGACAGTCTTCCCTTGGTGTTTAATCACGTGGGGACGCCTGCCTGATTGTTCACCCACATTTCAGACGTGTCTGACCACCCAGGGACGCCTGCCTTAGTCCTTCACCCTTAGCAGCAAGTACCGCTTTTCTGGAGGGCAAGAATCCCCCAACCCCTTTTCTCCCTGTCTCTACCCCTTTTCTTCTTATCTCCTTATCTCCACGTCTCTACCGCTTTCCCGCTTTTCTGGAGGGCAAGAACCCCCCGACCCCTTTTCTCCGTGTCTCTACCCCTTCTCCACTTTTCTGGAGGGCAAGAGCCCCCCAACCCCTTCTCTCCGTGTCTCTACTCTCTTTTTTCTGGGCTTGCTTCCTTCACTATGGACAACCTTCCACCCTCTATTCCTCTTTCTTCTCCCTTAACCTGTGTTCTCAAAAACTTAAAATCTCTTCAACTCACACCTGACCTAAAACCTAAACGCCTTATTTTCTTCTTATTTTACCTCTGTTAAACAGAGGTAGAGGCCACAATTCCTACAATTCCTACAAATCTAATTCCTACAATTATTTCTTCTGCAATACCGCTTGGCCCCAATACAAACTTGACAATGGCTGTAAATGGCCAGAAAACAGCACTTTTGGTTTCTCCATCCTACAAGACCTAAATAATTTTTGTCGAAAAATGGGCAAATGGTCTGAGGTGCCTTATATCCAGGCATTTTTAACACTTCGTTCCCTCCCTAGTTTCTGTTCCCAATGCAATTCCTCCCAAATCCTCCTCCTTTCTCTCCCATCTGTCCCCTCAGTCCCAACCCCAAGCGTCGCTGAGTCTTTCCAGTCTTCCTTTTCTACAGACCCATCTGACCTCTCCCCTCCTCCCCAGGCTGCTTGTCACCAGGCCAAGCTAAGTCCCAGTTCTTCCTCAGCCTCCACTCCTCCACTCTATAATCCTTCTATCACCTCCCCTCCTCACACCCGGTCCGGCTTACAGTTTAGTTCCACAACTAGCTCTTCCCCACCGGCCCAACAATTTCCTCTTAGAGAAGTGACTGGAGCTGAAGGCATAGTCAGGGTACATGTACCTTTTTCTCTATCAGACCTCTCTCAGATCAGTCAGTGTTTAGGCTCTTTCTCATCAGTCCCCACTAAATATATACAGGAATTCCAATATCTAACTCTGTCCTACAATTTAACCTGGAGTGACTTCAGTGTCATCCTGACTTCTACCCTCTCCCTAGATGAACGGGAAAGAGTTTTTCTCTAGCCTAATCTCACGCTGATAACCGCCAGCTTCATGAGCCAGACCTCCAGGAAGGCATTAGAGCAGTTCCCCGAGAGGATCCCCAATGGAACTATCAGGCAGATTCCCCAGGTATAGCTAGGCGAGATTACATGATTTCCTGCCTAGTTGAAGGGCTTAAAAAGGCAGCTCACAAAGCTGTTAATTATGACAAGCTTAAACAAACTACCCAAGGTAAAGACAAAAACCCAGCCCAGTTCATGGCCCACTTAGCAGCAACCCTTAGACGCTTTACCACCCTAGACCCAGAAAGGCCAGAAGGCCACCCTACTCTTAATATGCATTTTATCACCCAAACTACTCCTGACATTAGGAAAAAACTTCAAAAATTAGAATCTGGCCATCAAACCCCACAACAGGAATTAATCAACCTCGCCTTCAAAGTGTACAATAATAGAGAGGAAGCAGCCAGACAGCAATGCACATCTGAGTTACAATTACTTGCCTCTGCTGTGAGACAAAACCCAGCCACACCTCCAACATACAAGAACTTCAAAATGTCTAAGCTGCATATGCCTAAGCAGCAGCAGTCAAGCATTCCTACAAGACTTCCTCCATCAGGATCTTGCCTCAAGTGCCAGAAATCTGGCCACTAGGCGAAGGAATGCCCATAGCCTGGGATTCCTCCCAAGCCATGTCCCATCTGTGCAAGGACCCAGTAGAAATCAGACTGCCCCGCTCACCCAGCAGCTACTCCTAGAGCCCCTAAAGCTCTAGCCCAAAGCTCTCTGACTGACTCCTTCCCAGATCTGCTCAGCTTAGCGACTGAAGATTGACGTTGTCTGATCATCTTAGAAGCCCCATGGACCATCACAGATGCTGAGCTTCAGGTAACCTTCACAGTGGAGTGTAAGTCCATCCCCTATTTAATTGATACGGGGACTACCCACTCCATATTACCTTCTTTTCAAGGGCCTGTTTCCCTTGCCCCAATAACTGTTGTAGGTACTGACGGCCAAGCTTCAAAACCCCTGAAAACTCCCCCACTCTAGTGCCGACTTGGACAACATTCTTTTGTGTACTCTGTTTTAGTTATCCCCACCTGCCCAGTTCCCTTATTAGGCTGAGATCCTGGACTACAGCCACATCTCATTGCCGCCCTTCTTCCCAACCCAAAGCCTCCTTTGCGTCTTCCTCTCGTATCCCCCCACCTGAACCCACAAGTATAAGACATCTCCACTCCCTCCCTGGCAACCGATCACATGCCCATTCCCATCCCATTAAAACCTAATCACCCTTACCCTGCTCAATGCCAATATCCCATCCCACAGCACGCTTTAAAAGGATTAAAGCCTGTTATCACTCACCTGCTACAGCATGGGCTTCTAAAACCTACAAACTCTCCTTACAATTCCTCCATTTTACCTGTACAAAAACCAGACAAGTCTTACAGATTAGTTCAGGATCTGCGCCTTATCAGCCAACTCATTTTGCCTATCCACCCTGTGGTGCCCAACCCGTACACTCCTTTGTCCTCAGTACTTTCCTCCACAACTCACTATTCCATTCTTGATCTTAAAGATGCTTCTTTCACTATTCCACTGCACCCCTCGTCCCAGCCTCTCTTTGCTTTCATCTGGACTGACCCTGACACCCATCAGTCCCAGCAGCTTACCTGGGCTGTGCTGCCACAAGGTTTCAGGAACAGCCCTCATTAGTTTAGCCAAGCTCTTTCTCATGATTTACTTTCTTTCCACCCCTCTGCTTCTCACCTTACTCAATATATTGGTCACCTTCTTCCTTGTAGCCCCTCCTTTGAATCTTCTCAACAAGATACCCCTTCTGCTCCTTCAGCATTTATTCTCCAAAGGATATCGGGTATCACCCTCCAAAGCTCAAATTTCTTCTCCATCCATTAGCTGCCTCCACAAAGCACTTAGCTTGGCAGTGTAGGAGGTTGAGTGTTCAAATCCCAAAAAACTATCAAGTTACAATAGAAGATACTCCTAACATTCCCAAAAACTACTTATCCACACCAGGAGTGTGCACTGGCTAACATAATGGAATGGAGAAGCCCATGTATAACCTGTTGCCAGATTCATGCACATCCATCTCCTGCCTTCCTGCACAGCCTAACATTGCCTGAACCTTCTCTCATAGGAGAACACAGACTTCTGCTGTCTCAGACTTTACTGGATAATATTAAGATAAGTTTTCTGACTTCAGTGCTGTGATATTTAAGAAAATGCTGAGAAATTTAAGAAAATACTAACTAGAGGGCAATTTTTTAAAATGTAAAGATAAAAGGAAGAGAGATTGGGCAGAAGGAAGTGGAAAGGCAATGCAGCCCCACTAAAATCTCAGCAACCCCATAGAAAACTCCAGTGCAGGATGCTCCTTCAGAGTTATCTTCAGTAGGGGTGAAGGGGTCAGACTCTCATACCTCCATGTTGGTTAGACAATGGACGCAAGTTGCCCTTGGAAGAACCTTGTATTAATCAGCGTTCTCCAGAGGGACAGGACTAAGAGGATATATGTATACATACAAGGAAGTTTATTAGGGAGAATTGACTCACATGATCATAAGGTGAAGTCCCACGAAAGGCTGTCTTCAAGCTGAGGAGCACCGCAGCCAGTAGTGGCTCAAAGTTCCAAAGCCTCAAAGGTAGGGAAATCGACAGTGTAGCCTTCAGTCTGTGGCCAAGAGCCCGAGATCCCCTGGCAAACGAAAGTCCAAGATTCCAAAGGCCAAAGAACCTGGAGTCTGATGTTGAAGGGTGGGAAGCATCCAGCATGGGAGAAAGATGAATGCTGGAAGATTCAGTAAGCCAGCTTATTCCACCTTCTTCCACCTGCTTTTTCCAGCCATGTTGACAATCAGTTGGATGGTGGTCACCCATGTTGAGGGTGGGTCTTGCTCTCCCAGCCCACTGACTCAAATGTTAATCTTCTCTGGCAACACCCTCACAGACATATCCGGAAATAATACTTTGCATCCTTCAATCCAATCAAGTTGACACTTAATATTAACCATCACAGACCTTCAGTGAGAGAGTGTTTTTCCTGGATCAATATTCCAAAAGAAATTCTCAAAGAGGGCTGATAACTGATTGCTGTCTTTTAGTAACTCTCAGGAACTCATTAAAAAGATCCTTAATTTCTAAAGAGGGGAGGTCAAGGCAGTGCACCACAATCACAGCAGTTCGTACCATGTGCAACCTGGATACTTTTATTTCATTTCTTCTTCTTTTCTGAGAGCAGCTCCTGCAGGGCTCCAGTGCTCTTATCTTCCTGGGGGAAATGTAGAACGAGAAATTTAGTAGAATGGCCTATAGCCCCTGTTGCTGTATCTGGTCTTAGAGCCACAGCTACTAACATTGTCTTCCTTTTCCTCCCAGTCTAAATTCCCTTCACCCTCATCCTGCACAAGGCTGATCTCATTGATGTAGCTGCATGACCCAGACCCTCATCCCTGATGGGGTTTGCTAACCCCTAATAACTATGTTTTCTCAGGTCATGGTTACTGAATTTGTCCTTCCATCAAAATTGGTCAAAGTTTTACCAAGAGATCTCCAAGTGGTCACTTGGATTTTAGAGGTAATCTTCCCTGTCCCACTGAGTAACAGCAGCCCTGTTTCCCATAATGATCACAATCAGTTGCTCCTACAACATGGGGACTCCGGTTTTGCACTGCTCCTTTGGCATGAGAAGCGCAATGTACATAGGCAGCAGTCATAGTTATAGTTTGATGGAACCCTTGCTATGACTGCTGGCAGAATTTTTTCCTCTCTCTATGAATATTCACTTATAAACTTGCATAGCTCAGAGTTTCAGGATGGGGAGCACAAATTTCCTAAGTGGGCCATTGGAAGGATGGTAAGTAGGGTTACTCCTGCTTCTAACCCTTGGTACCCACAAATCATTTATGCCACCTATTTTTCCATCTACAAATCTTTACTTTAAATTGAATCACTTCATCCTGTATGAGGTTGCTTGCTTCATCTTTTTATTATCATTCCTGACCTGTAGCTTCAGCTATGCCATCAGTAGGCCATTCCATCATACCATCAAGCTGTCGGCTTCAGCATGGGGCAATAGTCCCATTGTTATGGGCCCACTCTCACTCTCACACCTCCTTTACTGAAAATTAGCTAACCAGAAGCAATATTATGTGGGATGTCATGCTGGTAGATTAAAAACTCTGTAAGCATGCAGTTACTGCTGCTGGCTCAGGAAAGGCAAACTCTTATTGGGAATCCATGTCTGGTCTTTTCAAAATAAATTGCTGCTCCTTCCAGAAAGGAAAGAGTCTAAGATAGTTAAAGTAGCTAGTTGGTGACCTCAAGAGATGATGTCATGTTGAGGGATCACTGTTGGTCACAGTCACTGACAGTTGGCCATTCAGCAATATCAGTTGTTAATCAACCATGATATGTAAGAGTTCAAATTGCATACATGTCTCTATGCCTGTCATCAAGCCTATTTCATCCACATGACAATGGACCAACATTACTATGGCTGATGACAGAACTTAGCTGACATCAATTGGCTAAGACATTTTGTCTAACTGACTTTTTATTGTCTCTTCTTTGATGAATACTCTCTAATAGGTATTAACATAAAACATGACAATCTTCACACATTGTGTCTACTCTCCTATCTCCACTCACATGCCACTAGTACAGACCTCCTTGTCCTCAATTTTCTAATATTTGTTCTTATATGATTTTGATCATGATATTCATTATCAGGAATCCATTGTATTCTAACTTTAAACCACTTTTTTTCCTACACAAATCTAATAATCATATGCACCAACAAAAGCTCTGTCATTGTGAACATTTTTCTCATCTCTTTCAAGGCTACACTGGAGAGGCTTTAGTGGGGCCTCCATTCATTTTTGGTTTGCACTACTGAACTGGCCCATTGGTGAACCATATTCAGACCTTTTTCTGCCTCTGTGAGAGTATGGCAAGCTCACAGAGGCAGGCAATAGGAGCTGAGGGAGAGACACTGGAGGAACAGTGATAAATAACTTGGGCCTCTGAGTAACTGCTTGCACAGCCTGTTTCTATCCCGCAGTCATGATCAGCATTGATCCCACAGTTATTGCTCCCATTATGCAACGAGTTGTTGTTGGCTCTCACGACTTATTATTTGGTAGGTGATATGGTTTGGCTCTGTGTCCCCCCAAATCTCACCTTGAATTGTAATAATCCCCATGTGTCAAGGGCGGGATCAGGTGGAGATAATTGAATCATAGGAGTGGTTTCCCCCATTCTGGTCTCATGATAGTGAGTGTGTCTCAGAGATCTGATGGTTGTATAAGCATCTGGCATTTCCCCTCATTCTTACACTCATTCTCTCTCCTGCCACCCTGTGAAGAGGTTCCTTCTGCCATGATTGTAAGTTTCCTGAGGCCTCCCAAGCACTCATGTAGAACTGTAAGTCAATTAAACCTCTTTCCTTTATAAATTACCCCATCTCGAGCAGTTCTTTATAGCAGCTTGAGAATGGACTAATAGTGTAGGTCTAAGGGAAGCACACTCATTGAAAGAAGTTATGGCTGCATGGTTGCTTGGTGTTCCACAACCAGCTGCTCTGTCTTTATCAGGGCCCAGGAGAATGCTAGAAGTTGTTTCTTCAAAAAGTATATAATATTATACAGCATATGATGCATTGTCTTGCTCCAAAATCCTAGAGAGTCTGCATAGTGATTCTCTTACTGGGGCAAACCATAAAATCCATATGGCATCTTTTTCCAAAAACATAATGCAACTAATAGCCTCTATTTGCTTAGGTGTCCAGTCATCCCTGCTGCAATTAGTGATTCCAGTTCTATAATGGTGTCACCTACTCTCAGCCCTGGCCCACAGAGGAAAGCTACTATTGACCATCTAAGTAGTATTAGTACCCCCTTTTCCAGTACATTCTTATTGCTTTAGTAAGTAGCATACCTTCAAGTCCCTTCTGTGGAATATTTGGTGGGTTTTATTGACAGTAATTGTTGAATGCATTCTATCATACCCATTTATCTGAGCCTTTTAATTCATTCTTCTATCATCTTCTGTGGAAATTCTAGTATTTCTGTATCACTTAGTTTAGATCATTGCTTTCTTCACATTAATACATTTAGGAACTATACTAGCAGTGTATTCACTCAAGGGACACTCAGCAGGGTGACCAAATATATGTTTTGGAAAGTGCTTTAACCTACCTAAAGCCTTTTTGTCCAAACTTAGTCCCACCATCTTTGGTTCAGCATGCTCAAAATCCAGTCCCATGCTTCTGGGACAGTAAGTCCCAGCTTCTGCCAGTGCATGTTAGCTAGGTCCTTCATTCCTTTGAGAGATAGTTCCTTTCTTCCTTTAGTAGGCTCAATATTTCCCCAGATGGGTTATAAAGTGGCTTTGCCATAGTTATTTCCTCAAAGCCCAGGAATGGTGGTTAAGAGCATATACAAGAGGGAAATATCTGTTATATTGTGAAGGAGAGGACTCTGCTTCATGGTCTAGCAAGATAGGAGTGCTATCCCTTTATAAGAACAAGTGGACTTCTTTCTCAGGTTATAGGGTTAAGGAGAATCTTGAAACTCAGCATAATCAGGCATCAATCTGGACAGCCTCATCCCATGTGCCAGGATCTCAGTCATTGCTTTGGTTGGGAATTGAAACTTTAGCTTGATTGTTCTTATGATTAAGTCTCAGACCTAGTCTTCTCTTCCCTTCTGCTACAGGAAGTAAGAACCTCTTCATATGCTACCCAGCAGCTCCTCTAGCTTTCACATTTAACTTTTATTTGCTGATTGATTACTTTGTCCAGAGCATCAGTGGAGCTTGGCAACAGCTCCTCTGTTTTCTTCATCCAGTCTCAATACCAGCTGTAACATGGTAGGTTCTCTGAGAAGCAGAGTTTGAGATAAGACATTAACATACAGGACATTGAATAGAGAGTTCTCTTGGGGTCAAAAATAGTGGAAAGGAAGAGAAGAAGGCAAGGTATTCAGAGGTTAAGTTGAGCTGCAGTGCAGTTCCAAGAAAGTCCTCAGCCAATGTGCAAAAGGATTTCTGGGGGTGGGATGGGCTTCAGAGTTGTCCTGAGTTAGAACAAAAGGATCGGACCTTTATACACCTTTGTTGATCTGTGTTTGGGTGTGGCCTGCCCTTAGAAGGAAGTATGATCTTAGGCAAGACAATATTCTTCATTCAAAGCAATCCCCAAGAGGGCCCTTGTCCTGCAAGACTCTCAACAGCTGGGGGAATAAGAACTTGATTCCTGACAGTGGATCTGGCGGTATTTTACAGAATCTTCTTCTACAATCAGCCTAAGTTTCCTGAAGGATATGGTATCATGAGAATGTCTTTAAAAGGGACATACAAATCAAACTAATCTGCTTGCTTATCACTTGTCTTCTCAGAGAAAGTATATTATGTTGGACTAATCCTTTAATAGCTCTATAAAAAACAATTCTTTATAAGTGTTCATTTAAGTTGTCCCCAACCCAGACCATTATGTATCTCTCTAGCCTCTTCTGAATCAGAATATTTATCTACAATCCAGAATGGAGGAAACAAATGGTAATAAAGAACACTAAAATAACGGTGAAAAACTTCATAAGGGATACGATATTATTATGAGAGAGAAAAATATTTCATTATTTCAGAAAAGTGGTTTGCCAAATTTCTGTTTCTCCCTCCATTAAAGATAATACATTTAACAACCCCACTGTTGGAAATCACTTGTAAGTTGTCAATTACATAGTTAATGCCATAGAAACCCTGTCGGACTTATTTTATTGTCAACATCAACAATTTCTGTCACTTTTTTTCTAAAAATAAAATTGTCCTTACTATAAGAATATGTCTTAGGAATAATCACTCTTAGCAGGTTAAATTTTGCTCTACCTTTTTCTCTTAAGTTCTAAGCTCTTCCAATACGAACAATTCCAGTTTACCTGTTAAAGATCAAGGTGTATGTTGCATTTCCTTTATAAGCAAATACCAATGCTTTACGTGGCTTTAATTTCTTATTTTTACTACTTCTGATTTATTATAAAGCTATTGTTATATATAACTACTGTTTCTTTTTATTTTTGCTTCCTTATCATTAGAATAGTCCATTTATTATCCAATTATTTGTAAGTAAGCAAAACAGAAGGAAAATATCAGAGGTTTCAATGAACTCTCCTTAAAGACTTGCATTGAGCACACATGGACATAAGTATGGGAACAACAGACACTGTGGACTACTAGAGGGTGGTGGTGGAGGTGCGTTAAAAAAACTACCTACTGGGGACTATGCTCACTCCCAGCATGACAGGATCCATATTCCAAGTACTCCAAAGCACAGCATCATGCTATAGTCCCATGTAACAAATCTACACATGTATCCACTGTATCTAAACTAAAAGTTGAAAAAAAAAAAAATCTAATATCAAACTAAAGGAACCTCGCAGTGGTTAATGCATGACTACAATTCAGTCTATGGCATGGGTAAGGGGGAACATTAAATATACATACTACAGATTTCCAGATTACCAGTATTCACTGCTTTCAGAATGAATGGGTAGTTCTTATTCCATTTCCAAAAATGATATCAATTGCTTATGAAAATCCTTGGCACGGTATGCCTGCAGGCCATAGATATCCTTAATTTTGAAACTGAAGTAAATCGACTTTTTCAAACACTAGGCTTCTTTGTCATTCTAGATTTTATTCTCAAGTCTTTAAAACTTTACAAATCAGATTCGGGAAGTTGTAGCTAGCTACTGTTTGCTTCCAGTATCCATTCCATTCCAATAAATGATAACCATTTTCTAAAACCATCCCTTCCCCATTCCTTCCTCTCTAGCCCCCATGTAATTTTCCTCATGAATTGGCTGTGGTTGGTTTAAATAAATCAGGAGATTTAATCTCTTTGACCAAACAGGTAACCCCGTCAGAGCCAATGAAATCTATAGGCTTTCAAATTCTTTTTTTCTTCTGCAACTGGGATTTGGAAGAGGTAAAGCTTGGTGCCACTACATCCATATTGCTATTGCAAATGGGAACCAGCCTAAAAATGTCAGCAATCACTGAGGCAAGTGCAAACAACAGACTCAGATAACTTGTTCCTAACAACTTTGTTTAAGTATCTGAATTAAGCCATGCTGAAAGCTTGTCTTAATGCTGGACTGTCAGTTTTGTGACCTAATAAATTCTCCTTTCTGTTTAAGCTAGCTCAGTTCGATTTTCTGGCCAGCAGCCAAAGGAATACTAACTGAAACCTAAGGGAAACCGGCCACTGATCCAAAGAGCAATTGGGGTAGAATTAGCTCTTCATTAAAAATAGGCAAATGGGAAATTCCAAACACTGTGTTAACCTTTTTATTCCTTCTAGAATGTTTATGTATCACCAGGAACTCTTCAACAGGAATGAAGTGAATAAAAATATATACAAGGAAAGTCAAATGGGGAGTCATCAGGGAAAATATAATTACCCTGCCAAAGTAAAATTACCTTGTTAAATTCACCAAAATCCGAGTTCTGTTCCTCAGTATTGCATATGTATAAATTGAAATAAAATAAATTAGTATGTCCTCATCAGCCTTTTGATGAGTACCAATATTAAACAAATTCACACAAGGCTAAAATATAAAACCTAATGGCAATTTTGTTAAAAACAATTCTCTATTCGTTTAATTTCCAGGTGTTTAAATTCTATGTTCAAAGTATTTCTTACCTTCTTTTATTTTTTTTCTTGTTAAACATGGATACAAAGTCAAAAGAGGGCATAATCCTGAAGCATATTTCAATGTTTCTCAAAGACAGTAACTGCTCCCAAAAGTATTTGAATTTAACAGTGACTGGTAGTACTTGTGGGGGTATTACTGGGGCTTAGTGACCAGGTCTAAGATGCTATTCACATAGATACACTCAGATCCTGACCAAAATGCCAATACATACTAAGTTTGCAGTGAGGCCTGTCAGAATGTACAAATCCCCAGATTCAATACACTTTATTTTTTCTTGTTATGTGCTGACTCTAGAGGCAATGACAGTCTATACCCCTGTGGTCCCCTAGCACACAGCATGTGGTCTCTGAATATCATTTTGCACTAACAGAAACCAAGCGCTCATAAGAGAAAGGGCTAATTCCATGCCTGATGCAGGAAATACACAAGATGAACTCTGGCCACCTTGCGTCAGAAAGCAAGGAAGCTATCAAAGACTCATGAGTTCATGTCACAGACACAGAGGAGCCAAATTAAAGGGGCTTCCACTGGCCTACAAGAGGGTCAATGAAAAATAAGAGAAAAAAAAAGAAAGAAAAGAAAAAAAGAGTAATTACAATGGATTGCAACACATCAACTATATTTTTAAAAACTCATGAGTACAAAAAAATAACTTTTTGAAAAATAAAAGTCATTGTTACCATAATGAACCAACTCAAAATTCTACAAATTAATGAAAAAGAATCAATATTTATGCTTTTCCTCTACACACTGTATTTCAGGATAACCAAATATCTGATGAGAGAATTTTTTTCTATAGAATTCCTGAAAATAAGTACAAGACTAGTAAAATTAGAAAATCATCCTTTTGGCCGGGCGCGGTGGCTCAAGCCTGTAATCCCAGCACTTTGGGAGGCCGAGACGGGCGGATCACGAGGTCAGGAGATCGAGACCATCCTGGCTAACACGGTGAAACCCCGTCTCTACTAAAAATACAAAAACTAGCCGGGCGAGGTGGCGGGCGCCTGTAGTCCCAGCTACTCAGGAGGCTGAGGCAGGAGAATGGCGTAAACCCGGAAGGCGGAGCTTGCAGTGAGCTGAGATCAGGCCACTGCACTCCAGTCCAGGCGACAGAGCGAGACTCCGCCTCAAAAAAAAAAAAAAAAGAAAAGAAAAAAGAAAATCATCCTTTTATAAACTCAATTTTACTAATAGTGGTTCTAAGTGATAGTCATAAACAGATGTAAAACCTAATGGTGCAATAGAAAGTGCCACCTATGTTTATTTTGTCCAAAACTGCCGAAGTTGAATCAAACAGATTAAAGAAAGAAAGAAAGAAAGAAAGAAAGAAAGAAAGAAAGAAAGAAAGAAAGAAAGAAAGAAAGAAAGAAAGAAATTGAAAAGAAATAAAGAAGGAGAGATTCATTTTTACAACTCCTCTCCTGAAAGAATGATCAGCCAAATTCATGATATGGTGCATTCTACAAAACAAATGTCCTGGTTTCTGCAAAAAATAAAAATAAATAAATAAATCAGAGATATGGAGAGAAAAGAAGGAAAAGGACTGTTGTGAAATTAAAAAGACTTAAAAAACTTAATCATCAAACATGATGTGAGGCTTTGTTTGCAATTTGATTTGAACAAACCAACTGTTAGGATAATTTTGAGACAATTAGGGAAATTTAAACATGGCTTGAGTATTAGATGGTGTTAAAAAACAGTTGTTAACATTTTTGGGTAGATAATGTCAGTAGGGGTATATAAAAATTTTACTGTCAATTAGTGAAGCATACTAATGATTTAGGAGAAAAATAACATGATAGCTAAAATCCTTTAAAATAGTTCTGAAAAATAAAAAAGTTTGTGGAGGGGAAATAGAAGATAAAAGACTGGCAAAACATTAATCACTATTGAAGCTGGTTTATTATATCACTTTTTATACTTATGTGTATGTCATCCTTAATAAAGTAGTTCTCAAAAGAAGAAGACAGTACTGGAAATAATAGCCAAAGCTTGTTTCTGTAAGTTCCATTTTAATAAGTAATTTCATTAGGTAGGTGACATGGCTTGGCTGTGTCCCCACCCAGATCTCATCTTGAATTGTAGCCCCCATAATTCCCATGTGTTGTGGGAGGGACCCGGTGGGAGATAACTGAATCATGGGGGCGGTTTCCCCCATACTGTTCCCATGGCAGTGAATAAGTCTCACAAGATCTGATGGTTTTTTAAGGCGACACCCCTTTCACTTGGCTCTCATTCTCTTTCTTGTCCACCACCATGTAAGACGTGCTTTGTGCCTTCTGCCATGATTGTGAAGCTTCCCCAGCCACGTGGAACTGTGAGTCCATTAAACCTCTTTTTATTAATTACCCTCTCTTGAGTATGTCTTTATCAACAGCATGAAAATGGACTAATACAGTAGGTTTATAGTGATTAAGCTAAAGGTAGTCTTCACGGCAGCTTAATTCTTTCAGTTGCTCAGGACAAGAACCTGGATATCATCTTTGATACTTCTTTTTGTTTCATATCACACATTGACTTCATCAGTAACTGCTGGTTCTACCTTTGACATGTATCCTGAATCTGACTCCTTCTCATCACTTGAACTGTATCTCTCTTTTTCCCGGCTATTGCCATTTCTTGTCTGAATTATTGCAGAAGATTCCTAACTGGCATTCCTGCTTCTGTCTTTTTGCTCTTTTGGTTAATTCTCAACAGAGCAGCCAAAGGGGTCCTGTTCCAGGCTAGGACATGTCACACCTTTGTTCACCAACTCTGCTGCTGCTTCTTCCGTGGTTTCTCACCTCACTAAGATTTTTTTTTTTTTTTTTTTGAAACAGAATCTCACTCTGTCAGCCTGGAGTGCAGTGGCGAGATCTCAGCTCACTGCAACCTTTACCTCCTGGCCTCAAGTAATTCGCCCACCTCAGCCTCCAGAGTAGCTGAGATTACAGGCGTCCGCCACCATGCCTGGCTAACATTTTTTGTACTTTTAGTAGAGACAGGGTTTCGCCCTGTTGTCTGGGCTGGTCTCAAACTCCTCACCTCAAATGATCTGCCTGCTTTGGCCTCCCAAAGTGCTGGGATTACAGGTTTGAGCTACCATGCCCGGCCTACATCTCACTGAGATTTAAAAATCTCTAACATAGGCTGGGTGCAGTGCTCACACCTATAATCCCAGCACTTTGGGAGGTGAAGGAGGGTGGATTACTTGAGGTCAGGAGTTGGAGACCAGCCTGCCCAACGTGGCAAAACCCCATCTCTACAAACAACAAAATTAGCTGGACGTGGTGGTACATGCCTGTATTCCCAGCTACTTGGAAGGCTAAGGTACGAGGATCGTTTGAGCCTGGGAGGCAGAGGTTGCAGGGAGGCGGAGGTTGCAGGGAGGCAGTGGTGGCAGGGAGGCGGAAGTTGTAGAGAGGCGGAAGTTGTAGAGAGGCGGAGGTTGCAGTGTGCCGAGATTGCCCCACTACACTGTAGCCTAGGTGACAGAGATAGACTCTGTCTAAAAAAAAAAAAAAAAAAAAAAAAAAATCTTTAGTAGAGCCTATAGGATTCTATGTGATGGGGACCACTATTTCTTATTACTCTCCTCTCCTCTTTACTCACCCCATTTCACCCCGACTGGTCTCCTTATCATTTCTTGGGCATAACAGTATTCTCCAGCCTCAGGGCCTTTGCATCTGCTGTTTCCTCTGCTGGATATGCATTTCCCCCACACACCCACAGGGCTTGTTCTTTCTTTTAGCTCTTTATCCAGATGACATCTTCCCAGAATTCCTTTTTTTAAATTAAATTCTCCAGTTCTTCTATTCCTCTTCAATGCTTTATTTTTTAAAACCTCTCACAAACATCCAACACACATATGTGGAACTTATTTATATTGTGTATTTGTACGTTCTCTCACTTTTTTTCACAAGGAATTTATGATGCTTTTGTTCACTGAGACCTTAGTACTCAGAAAAATGCCTGGGACATAGCAAGTATTCAATAGTTATTTGCTGAATTAATAAATTAAGCTATTATTCTAGTAACATTTTTCACAGCCCTCAAGGTTCCTTATTCTCCCGACTGCATTGCCTTGATTAGTTTTAACAATCAGGGCAAGCTTACTTCTTTCATTATTCATTCATTCATTAAAACGTGTTTATTGAGCTCCTTCTATTCATTAGGAACTGAGAATATAATAATTAATCAGATAGATATGCACTCTCCTAAAATCATCTTCCTTAGGGAAAAAGGGACATTTCACTGTTACCCAGTTTAGTCTGTATAGGTGTTCAATCAACTGTCCCAGGCCCTAGGTCAAATCTTCATAAAAAGTTTGCAAGCTGTGCATCCTACAAAAGAATTATAGTAGTGCTGTGGGTTATACAGCTCTGCGCAGCCTTTAGGAGGGTATGAAGCTGGTTGAAGTCCCAGAGCTAACTGCCTCTTGCCATGAGATTCTTCATCTGGGACCCTTCTAACAGCAGCCCAAGAAGAGCGGGGAATGAGCCCGTTCTCCATGACCTCCTCAGGTAGTGAGCAACGTAAACACACCCAGCACTCACTGTTGTGCCCTGATGCTCCTGAGGAGCGCCCCCAGACAGAAAGACAATGTCACTGCTGGAAGTACTCAAGGAGAACAATACAGAGCAACAACCCAACCTACAGGCAAATAGGTAAGAAGGAAAACTCCCCATGGGTGCAGTTCCGTGTAGTAAGTTAATAATAGAAGTCTTCCCATAACCCAGAGACTCCTAGCTATTTGTGTCCTCGTAGTGGTATCTACACTAACTATAGGGTCGCTGCTCTAACAACACATGCATGTTTTGCAAATCAGAGCTTCAACATTATTTCAGAATACTTAGATTCAAAATACTTGTTTCCTATCACAAAGAATTGTGACTTTGCATTTGTCAATGGAAGAAAGGGGATACTATATTCTTTAAGTCTAATTTCAACTGTTGTAACTTTTTGAATTGCCATGAGAATGGTTTTACATTTTTATCATCTATTTGGAGAAACAAAGTTTGTTGCTGATTATAATTATCGAAAATTTGAAGACACCATCATTTTGAAAAGTCTTAATCAGAAATGGCTTGTCATTTCAAATATAAAAGCCTAATATAAAATAATAGTTATGTTCACTGAAGCAAAATTAAGTTACCCATTTAAAATTCCAAGATTTTATTTGGGTATATTCTTCCAAATAAAGATAGTATTTTCACTAAGACTTTGCTTTATAAAGAGATGTAATTCTTTTCATCACCATGCCCTATTCATTCCAAAAATTTCTTTGATTTATCCAAGTGAATATTATCATCTTCTGTATGAGCTTTGACATGAAACAAGATTGGGAAGTACTCCACTTGGGAAACTTGTAAGACATCAGTGAATCTATTTGCCTCTTACATGCGACATTTTCAGACAGCCAGTATTTCCCAATAGCATTTCCAACTCCATTCTCTCATGGTTTGATTCCTGTGCAGACAGAAGCAAGCACAAGTGACAGGAATACCCTTCCTGTGCTATCTTTCAATTCCTCCAGTCCCTTAATAGGAGATCAATTAAGCGTCACTCTTTTGAAGGCAAAATTATACCACTGTCTTGGAATGTCATAGACAGTATGTGAGTTTAGTAAGAGGATGTATTGAAGGTGCAGATTCCCTGTCCAAATTAGACTAACTACTTCAGGGTCAAAGAAGTAAGCCAAAATCATTTCAATCCCCACCAAAACGTCATCTGCCGCATTTATTACACTATATCGGCCTATGCCACAGGAAAAGAGCTGTAGGTTGAAGTTACCATGGCTGTCTTTGATACCTTGAATATCTTTTAGGCCTGCCTATCTTTTTTTCCCAAAGAACTTACAACTTTAACACCTAAGAGCTACTTTTATTAGTAATGGGATTCACTGCCTGATTCTTAAAATGGTGTATAATCAAAGCAAAGTGATCTCAGCTTGGTGAGACAGGTGTGCAATTTACTGACAACATGGTGGCAGTTGCTTTCCCATTTGTAAGTGTTTCTTTCCTATTTGGAAATGGAAGGACCACTTAACCCTAGATGAGGCTTTGTCTTCTGCATATCCATCATCACTGTGGCTTATTCAAAGAAGGGTTCTGTGAATGGTATGTTAGACTATTGTGAATGGTGTAATAAACTATTAAGACAGATAACACCTGAAAGGAGTAATTATAGTAGGAAAAAAAAATCATATATGTGCTAATGGTGTGAGAATTGGAGGCCAGTATGTTTCCAACTCCTTTGTAGCCCCCTAGCAGGGAAATAAAATTTTACCCATAAGAAAAATCTAAAAACATTAAGTTTTTTAGATTTTTAAAACTTTAGTAAAATAAAGTTTTACCCCTAAGAAAAATCTAAACTATTTATTGATTTGATGGAATAAAATAAAGATGCAAAATTGTCTTTAATATTTCTGGTACACTAAGAAGACAATGCTGATAGTGCCGATGTTCAGTCTTTGTTCAGGCATGAGGAAAAATTCTCAACAGTGAACCCGCTGAAACTCTCTGACCTGGTAAAGCCTTAGCTGAATAGGTAAACTTGTTCTCTCAGACTCACGGTTTCCATGCAAAGCTAGGTGCTGTGGTTTCATTTTTAAACAAAACATTCTTTCCTGCTGCAGAAATTGAGAAGTTGAGTTTATAGAGAGAAGGCATGACATACTGTTGAGTGTTCCCGTTGGGAAGGCAAAACTCCATAGATTGTAAACAAGTATATTAATAATGATGCTAATACTAGGTCTGTTATGTGGCTGGATAGAGCAAGACACTCTACAAAATACCTCACACACATTCTCATTTGGTCCTCAGAGCGCTCTTACATGTTTCCCATTTCTATCCCCATCTTACCAATGAGGAAATAAGACTTAGAATTTGAACGAGCCTCTGAACCCAAATATGTCTAACTCCAAATGTCATGGCTACACTGCCTCTAATAAATGCACATTGAAGTCCTTACATTTTACACATGAGACCTAAAAAAGCTTTTCCACTCTATGATAGCTTTTTCATTCTTTCAACCTTTTTGGAAAAATACAGTAATTTGTACTGCTTTACAAGCTTGTATTAATTGTTAAATTGCAAAATTATTTTTTACAGTTGGGAAACCCTTTTGTTAATATATAGAGTCAATCTGAAGGAGGATTTGAGTATTTCAGTATATACTTGCAGAATCATTAAGCACTGATCACTGAGAGTGTAACCACTGTGCGACAAGAGGATACCCAAGGCCAGAAAGGTCAAGAAGAAATTTTCCAGTTCATTGCCTCTGCCCAGAACTGCCTTGGTGAATCACATTCCTCACAGCCTCTCGGTGCTGAGCTAGCATCTCTGTAGATCAAAGCAATGCCCAGAATGGCTAATTCATGCGCTAAACCTAAATGTCAAAGTTTGTTAAATATATTTTCCTTTAGTAAAACTATCTAACTGGGGAACCCACTGAAAGAAGTGATGGAACAAATTGCCTAGATTCAGATTTACAGGTTTTTATTTACTGCCATGAGAAGGAGCTAAACAATAATAGCAGTGGCATGGTAATAGACTAGCTAGGGAAAGAGTGAGAGTCTTCAGAGAAAAGGATGTAAAGAGAATAGTGAGACTGTAGTTTCTAGTGATTCATGATGCAGAGTTTCCTAATAGATTGTCCCGCCCGTCTTTCCTAACCACATTGAATATGAATGCATTATTGAATGAATAAATCAGTCCCTAAATGATATAAAGGCTTTCAATGTATCAACCCGGTTGCTCATTCTTAATCTCTTTGCTCCATTTCTTCACCCTTAGCTTCCTTCTCTCTCTTAATGAGGAATGCATTATGACTACGAAAGTGTAATAACACCACCACTCCCGCTGCCACCACATACACACCCTCATTTCTTCTAGGGTAGAATACTGCTAGGCAGCCTCATTGATCCAAAGGCAAAAACCTGCATCTCTCTCTCTTTGCCTCTTTTCTTCACCCCCATTTCAAACACCCAGCTAACTACAAGAAAGCTCACAGTGACTCACCATTATTATTGCAACATCTTTCTTTAAACCTCTTATAGTACTATCAAAATTAGTGGTGCTTGGGAAGTCATAGCATGGCGAAGTATGAACCCTGTCTACCATCTCTCCTGGCTTCAACTCATGTAGGAAAACGAGAGGAAAAGTGACAAACACTACCTAAGAGGACGCTTGCAATATGCTAGACACAGTGCCATGTGTATAAACCATAACATATTATCCTGGTTAACATGAGATTCTCATACGAAGTTTGTGCAGTGTTCACTTTTTGCCATCCTCACTAGTTCTACAACCAGTGATTCCCATGTACTCCGGATAGACAAAGCCAACATAATTATATTTGACATGTTCAGAGATACAGAAACTGGATAATCCTTGATTTCCCTGGAACCTAGAAGCTCAATGAGAAATACTTAAATCCTACACCCCTCAATTAAGCTAAAGCCTTATATAGACATGTCTGATGGAACAGGGTAGGCATGAATGGTCATGGCAGAAAAGAACGTAAATCTCCAAGATAAAAGCATTGCAAGTGGTAAATGAGTTTGAGAGGGCAGGACTTCTCAAATGCATTTTGCCTGGATGTTGGAAAGAACATATTTTTGGTGTTAGGTGTGAGGCTGCATATAATCCCATCCTCCATTATTGCTATTACTTATGCCAGCTGTGAGTTAAAAATAGAAGAGATTATGAAACTAAGGACTTTAGCTCCTTTGCTCCAGAATCTCCTTAATGAACAAAGTAGTGAGCAGCTGAACTCTAAAAAAGGAAGAAGAAACTTCCAAGGAAGTTCTGGCATTATGCAAGGACGTCAGGTCGAGTCTTACAGAGACACAAGGTATTGTATGCAGTCCTTAAACATTCTTCACACACCAAGATTTGCAAGGATTGGCAAATTCCCTCAGGCCAACCATAGCTTCTTGGCTCATGCTTTCCTGATTTTAAACTTTCTTTCTTTTTTTTTTGAGATGGAGTCTGGCTCTGCCGCCCAGGCTGGAGTGCAATGGCCGGATCTCAGCTCACTGCAAGCCCCGCCTCCTGGGTTTACACCATTCTCCTGCCTCAGCCTCCCAAGTAGCTGGGACTACAGGCGCCCGCCTCGTCGCCTGGCTAGTTTTTTGTAGTTTTTAGTAGAGACGGGGTTTCACCATATTAGCCAGGATGGTCTCGATCTCCTGACCTCGTGATCCGCCCATCTCGGCCTCCCAAAGTACTGGGATTACAGGCTTGAGCCACCGCGCCCGGCTTTTAATACTGGCCTCTGTCAGTTTTCCTTATGCTATTATGAGCACAACTATGCATTTAAGAAGATGGTTGTTATATATTTTACAAGATTTCCACTTGTTTTATAATGACAGCATTTTCAGATCCCAATCTCCATATTTCACTAAATTTAAGTGCCCTTGTTTTTAAAATAACTCTTTCTAAAATAGATTTGTGTAAGGCTGTTGTTGAAACAATAAATTAATTGATTTTCGACTGGGCTTTCAGTTACTTTAATCTGTTCTTGCCTAATACTATTTGTTCTCTGAGAACACCAGCAGACCTCTTCGGAACTTCACAGATGTTGTTCTATTTACTTACTACTAATACGTGGGTATGCATTGATTAATTAATTAATGATTTTACTTCTTATAAGCGTTAGGGAAGGTATCACTTAGCTTATCAATCTTTCATTTTAAACAGAAGTTATCTCTCTCATTCTGTATACTCATTGGCTCTCTGAGCCTTCATTTAAGTGGGAAAAACATGAAATGAACTATGTAACTACTCATTTGAAAAACAGTTTGACATTTGGTTCTTCCTAGGGGTATACAATCTAGAGACATGGTACAAAGAAAGTAGTGCATTGAGGAGGCTGTAAACAAGTAGAGCACAAAAATGCTGGCTGGATTACTCATATTAGTCTAACACTGAGCCAGTTTCCCAAATTCCTGTTGTACCTTAATAGAGTTCTCCAACCATATAAGCTATTCCCTGGGTGTACATTAAACACTTTCAAGCCTACGTTCTCTTAGGCTTCTGTGGAAGTAAAGTCATTAAAATGGGCTTCCCCACTAGACTGAAAAACAGAAGGCAGTTTCGTTAAATACTCTATAAGCAAAGGAAAGATGACTTCAAAAGTTCATCGATTTGGCAACCATTCTGAACCATTTACGGAAAAATAAGCTGAGGGCCTTTTGCTCAATACTCCATTCTTGCTCCAGATTTCCAACTCACAGCCACATAGCTCTAGAATAGGTAAGCCTGGGTAAAGTCTCAAAAGAAGAATTCTATGGCATGGAGCATAGTGATGCTTGCCCATTCTTTTCCCTCTGATTCCTGTGTAAAACATCAACAATGGAGTAATCGCCCAGGGAAAAGCAGAGGGAAGTTGAAAAATAGGGACACAGAGAAATAATAAGGAAAATTAGGAAAACACATGGGAACAAGACAATTGTAGGATTCCAGGCTGGTTGCAAACTCACCAATGGATAGGTGGGTCTGGCAAAAATATTAGACCCAGGATAAGAGAATAAATACTAAGTACATAGCCTTCCCCTAACTACAAACATATCTCTTTTGCAAATAGATTTAAAGGAGAGTAAGAAAAGGGTCACATAGAATCTTGAAAAAGCAAAGACTACAAAAAAAAAAAAAAGAAAAGAAAAGAAAGAAAAAAGAAGCCAGTAAGTGGAGCTTCAGTGTACTTGAAGAAAGGTGATTAGAGGCCCTGGGATGTTAAAATAAGAACATGGAACTTTAACTATGAACATGAAAGTAAACTGGTGGGGAAAAAGGAGGGATATGTCAACATTTTTTTAAAGGAGGCTGAAAAAATAATCTGAGAACTTTTAGGTCAGGTCCAGAGATAGTTACACATAAAAGCGACTGAGGCTCTGGTCTTGCATCCAATTTACCTTCAAAGTTTTCTTTGAAGACCTGCACATCAAGGATGATACAGGCAGTACTATAAACTTAGAATAGAATTGGGCTTGGGACAAAATTTAGGAAGATTTGATGCAAACTTTAAGAGAAATGTAAATAGGCTAAAAAGAAAGAAAAGAAAGCACTGAAGATTCACACCTCCTATGTGGCCTAACGCTACATGCCTCAGAAATAAGAGGATCTTAAAGTCAGGACAGTGTTCACATTTTCACCAATAAAAACATCTCAATATAGTAAATATAATCATTTACTTAATAAAGTACATATAATCACTTACTTTGACCCAGAAGTCTACTTACAGGACACTACTGAAGACATACTTAAAAATGTAGAAAATGTTTTATGCACACATATATTTACTAAAGGGTTATCTATAATTGTGAAACATAAATGTCCAACAATAGGCAGATAGTTAAATAAATAAAATTGAGAGTTACAAATCCAGGCAATAACATGAAAAAAAAATTGTTAAACTTTAAATGCAGGCCTTAATATAGAGATGCTTAAACATTTTTATCACAGTGAAAAACATAGTAAGCATAAAGCAAAATGATGGAAAATCACAAAAATGTCCATTTTTGCATTTGGATAGTAGAGCAACAGGCTTTTGTCATTGTCCCTCTCCTCCTTCACTTCCTCTTCTGCTTTCTCAACTCTTTCTTTTTATTTTTTAATTCTCAGGTTTTAGTTAACAAGCTTGTATTATTTTTTAAATGATTTTTTAAAGGTAGGACAGAGGGAAAAGCCAACCTGAGTTCATTCATATGGAGAATGGGTAGTCTAAGACGGTTAACTTAAGCACACATCAGAATTATCTAAGTTCATGTTTCTGTAGGGCTGGGGTAGGACCAGAGATTCTGCACTTCTCACATGTTCTCAGATAATACTGATGCTGCTGATCAAGGGACCACACTTTGCGAACTGCTCTAAGAGAAATGCTAATTTTCCATCCTCCAGATTCTCAAGATTTTACCCACCCATCCAATCATTTCACCAGAAGCCATACACTTGTAGTGTAGCGAAATTGCTTCTACAAAATTAAGATGCAACATTTTGCCCTTGACCTGTATCCAGGGCCAAAGTAAATACAACACTTTTCTTTTTCTTGGGAAAGGAAACGGAGAACATCATTTTTTCTGTGTTTCAAGGTGCCTTTAAAAATGTCTATGTTTAAAACACTTTCAGAGAACAAATAGGAAAGAGTGTAATCCTTCTTTATTAATTACTTTATCCAACAATGGGAACTGATTTATAACTATACATTTGTGTCTCTGCTTTATTCTTAGTTTTCAGATGGTTTTTTAAAATATAGGAAAGCACAAGATATAAAAAGTTGCAAATAAATAGGTGAGGAAATCAGGACAAACAGACCACACAAACCAGATGGCATAACCCTATCTTCTTTACTTTAGGTAGGTTTGCAGTTACCATTGTACTGAGCTTCCTGAAGCTTATATATATACATATATTCTATATTTATGTATATATATTCTATATATATATATATTCTATATTTAAACTCCTCTTACTTCTTCTTACTCCCTTCAGAGTGGCTTTGAGGATTTTTTTGCAAATAGTTCTTCCTTCCTATCCCCACCTTCCCATCCAACTATCTCAAATGGTAGAAAGATGTTTATACTCCTGTTTCTCACATAATTAATCTTTGGCTAAATGTTAATAAATACAAGATTATGTTTGACTGGTAACACAAATGAAAATATTTAGGGGCAAGAATATTTAAATATACTGCCTCCAATATAGTTTTAAATATTTGTTTGAATATCTCAACAAAGCCTTGAGAAACAAAAGCTTCAAGAATATGAAAACCCCTCCAAGATCAAATAAAAGTGCTACAGGCATTACAATGAACTTCACTCAACATCTCAAATCTAACCAGCTGAAAATGTTTGTTTTTCCTTTGTAAGCAGCACTCTATTCCACTTTTGGAAATGAGGATCCTGTCCAACAATGGAAAAGCAGCATATTGTCCTATAAATCGAACAAAATGTCCTTGACTCACTCATCCTCCAGAGGAGCCCTGCCTTTTGGTACCAGCTACTTAGCATATATTAAAGGAGCAGATTCCATAATTTTGCTTTTGTGCTAAAAGACCAGAGGCTTCCGTTTGTTTAAAATAAAGAAAAATGTCACTCTTATTTCCAATGTACTAGCTTCCGCTTACCTAAACTCTGGAAACTCTAGTCTCTTGTTGCGTAAGGACACCCTCAGAGCTCAAAAGAAAGAAGCAATTTTAAAATTAGGGATTGAGGTAATTGCACATATTAGGAAAGGAGAATATTGTAACCGAGTAGCACGTAGGTCAGCAGCAAACTGAAGTGAGACCCACTGTACTGTAAATACCTGCTTGCTTCTTGCTGATTTTGGCAACACATGATTATAACCTAAATAACACACAAAAATTACAATTGGCAGAATCGATAAAACATTAGAATCCTATATAAGGGAGAAGTTTTTATGTTCTACTTTTTTAAACAGCAAACCACATGATTAGTGTTTGCTTACTTAATAAGGCTGTTGGGGATAATGTTTTCAGAGTTGACACGTTATCAATTCAAATCAGTAATTCAATATACAGATGAAACTTGTCAGTGATATTGATATGGTTCATAGTTGTTTGGAATCAAAGTAAGCTCAGAATGAAGTGTTGATAGAAATTGTTTTAAAGAAGTACTTATTAGGTTCCTCCTGCATACAAAGTCTTGAATAAGACTCTGGAGAGACAGATAAATTGTAAACATCTTTGAGAAATATTGTGTACAAGGATAAACTGACAGAACTGCAACATGGAAAGAATTCAATGTGTTTGTATTCCATTTTTTAAGAGAAACAGTCTGACATAATTGGTTCAGAGTTTGCCCACTAGGGAGTACTGAGCACTCACCGGGGGTCAGATGCTTGATATAAACATTACCTCATTTAATCCTCACAACAGTCTTGAAAGGCATTTTGTACCATTTTACGAAAGAGGAAAAAATGAAGCTTAAAGAGTTTAAGCAACTGTCTCAAAATAGCAATGCTAATAGGAATCAGAATTAGGATTTGAAACCAGGACCACCTGATTTTTTTTCAAAATTCTGTTTCCTACAACAAACCAGGATGCCAAGCAGCAGTCTCCCCCATATTTTGAGGACTTTGTCATTCAGTGCCTCAGTGATTTCTCATGTCTAAGACAAAGAGTACTCCATTCGTAGGAGTAATCTTATTTTCCTGAAACATGAAACATACTAAGGTAGCCTTCAGAACAAGAGGCACTTTCTACAGGCACTTGGACACACTTAGGAAGCCATCGATTGGAAATTAAAACCTACTCATACATTCCTTCTAAACAAAATGAAGAAGTTTGAAACAAGTATTTTGAAGAAATACATACGAACAGCTGAATCTCAATGTCTCAGGAAAACTACTTTATGAGACCACACAATATATTTAAAAAAAAAAAAAAAACAAAACTCTTCTGGAGTACTTTACTCATGTAACCAAACTGAATTATGGATTGATGGCATCATCACTGTGTACATTTGTGCAGTTATTCAGCAAACACTCATTGTATACTCACTGTGTGTGAGTATTCAACCACTGAGTGAGTGAATGCCAAATGCATTCTGCATCATTCCAGTTTCCACTATCCATTGTGCATACTTGTGTTTCCATGGGCAGTGTCCCACCTTGCATTAACATCCCTATTTTCTTTTTTTTTTTTTTTTTTTGAAGTGAGGGGACAGAGGCTCGCTCTGTCTCCCAGGCTGGAGTGCAGTGGCAGTATCTCAGCTTACTGCGACCTCTGCCTCCCAGATTCAAGTGATTCTTCTGCCTCACCCTTCTGAGTAGCTGGGATTACAGGCATGTGCCACAACACCCAGCAAATTTCTGTATTTTTAGTAGAGATGTGGTTTCACTACGTTGGGCAAGCTGGTCTCGAACTCCTGACCTCAGATGATCCACCCACCGCTGCCTCCCAAAGTCCTGAGATTACAGGCATAAGCCACCATGCCTGGTCAGAAATATCATTTTTAAAGATTCAGTTCAAGTGGTGCCTCTTCTGCAAAGCTTTTTATTTTATCTTAAGCAAGTGTAATTTTTCATTACCCGGTTTTCGTTCTCATAGAATTTTGTTTATCACTCTGCATGGTAATGCATTCTATTTATTTATATGCAGTATGTTTATCGATTCAACAAACATTTATTGAATGCTTTCTAAGTATTCCTTTAAGTCAGTGCTAAATTCTGAGTCTACAGGAATTAGAATTATGCAAAAGATATTCCAGCTTGGGTTCATTACCTAGTGGAAGATGCTCAGCTTTATACCTCATGTAAGACTGAAAATTATCTGATGTTTCAAGTTATGTCATGTTCATATATGAAAGCATTACATAAACCAGCACCTGGTTTTTCCCATAGCCACTTCAAAGTAGTTGCTTAACTGAATTGGCTTAAAATAGCATGCAATACTTGCAGTGAAAAACAACAAGTAGTTATGTAGAAGGAGAATGCAGCATTGGTACAATTATCTTGTTATTTCATGGTACATGAAAGTAAGATATTTATTTTTTCTAGAGTATAAAACTAAGAACAGACTGACTAAATGGATGAAATTCCATGTTTATAAACATACAGGAGGGCTCACTAGATTCTTAAATGAACACAATTTGACATTAAATGAATTTTGAATATATTACTGGCTAAATTAAATCTCAAGAAACATTAAATAAATTACATCATGAAAATGCCTTAGGCAGCATGCTCACAGGGGAATATCCACATATAACAATTGACAACGCATAAAAATCATGCCCATTTCTTTCTCCCAGTGTTGTAAATGCATTCCCCTGTATTTTCATTCAAATAAAAAATGATGAGAGAGTGAAGCTTATTTCAAGATTGATTTAAATTTTGTGTGGGTAAATAAGATTCTATATTATAGCCAGCTTCAGTCCCATTGTTTTAAAGTCCTAATGTGGTCATTCAATTTTTTTCGATACTTTTTCTATCCTTCTAAGTCCTTACTCCTTATAGTTGATTTCTGAATCTAAATGACTTGCTATCTTCGGACACTTTTTCCACCAGTACCACAAAAGAAGATCATGTGTATATATTACTCTTTGAAAGAGTTTTGTTTCATTTACGTCACTTAAATCAGTATAGATCTGGAGAAATGGCTCTTGAAAAGGACTTTTCCAGTGAAAGCTAAATGGCTTGCATAATTTATGAGGAGTTTACTATGTCAATAATTTGTAAAACACTCAAATCTCACCTTTCATATTCTACTTACTCTTGATATTTCTCTAACGGAATAAATTCAAATTGTTAATTTAATCTAATGTTAGTGTCCCATGGAAATTTGGGGAAAAAATAAGCCAAATGGTGAAGATGGGGAAAAGTTCTATACATGTTCTAAAAACTAAACTTTGATAACTTTACAGCCTGATAAACTCAGTGTTTGGACAATCCTCAAGGCTGAGGCAGAGTCAGACATGAAAAAGCAAACGAAAACAGAGGGGTTATGGCAACAAAGAAAGATGAGCAGAGGGATAATTGGGAAGAAGAAGGCTGGTGCTCCGTGCCTAAAAGAAGTCAGTAAGAAAGCACACTTCTGAAAGTGAACTATCAGTTTTTGCTCAGGTTTTAATACAGAATGAACGAAAGACAAATTTTGTTTAGCTTTCTAAACATCACTTGAAGGTAAACAAAAAAGGGTGGAAAGGAAGTAAGGCATTTACTCTTGTTCAGACTGAAGATCTCTTTAGTAACCTGTAAACTCTCTTCCAAAGTCATCTCAGTAGTAGAAGAGAGTGTATTTGAAAGTTTCTAATTACCCACCTCCTGCTGAGCAGTCCTGAACTAGGTTAGGTTCAGCAGGTGCATCAGTCAACAGTTCGGGTCAATACATTTCATTGAGGATCTTCATTACATCCACCTCAGGCTATACGGTTTTTATTCCCAGCTTCATATTTTTATTCCTAGCTTCGTATTTTGAAAATTCTCAAATTGAAAGTTGAAAGACTAGTACAATAAATACCTGAATATTCTTCTCTCATATTTACCAATTGTTAGCATTTTATCACATTTTCTTTTTCTGTGTGTATAAGTTTTGAAGGTATGTCATACTTTTTTTGATACAATTTGAAAATCAGTTACAGAAATAATGACACTCCACCCTTAACTAGTTAATTATGCATCTCATAAGGATAAGAACACCATTATGCAAAGGAAAAATAGCAGTATTATTTACTACCCAAAACGTCCCCAATTATTCCAAAAATGTATTTTATAACTTGTTAATATAGAGGATTTAATGAATGTCAAAGCATTGCATTTGATTGTTATGCCTTTTTAGCCTCTGTTAATTTAGATATCATGTACTTTCATGTTTGTTTGTTTTTCAAGACATTTATTTATTTATTTATTTATTTATTTATTTTTGATGAAGTCTCACTCTGTCACCAGGCTGGAATGCAGTGGCACGATGTTGGCTCACTGCAACCTCCAACTCCTGAGTACAAGTGATCCTCCTGCCTCAGCCTCCCGAGTAGCTGGGACTACAGACATGCACCACCACACCTGCCTAATTTTTGTAATTTTAGTAGAGACGGGGTTTCCCATGTTAACAAGGCTGATCTCAAATTCCTGACCACAGGCGATCTACCCACCTCGGCCTCCCAAAGTGCTGGGATTACAGGCATGAGCCACCATGCCCAGCCAAGACTTTGATTTTTTATCAAGAGGTGTCCAAGCAAGTTATTATAAAGAACAGACCATATTTTGAATTTTCTGGTTGCTTTCTTATTACTGGATTCAGGTTAAATATATTTGGGAAGAATAACATAGGTAGTGTTGGTACTTTTTATTATATCCCATTAGGAGACACAAGATGTCAGGTTGTCACACTAATAGTGATGTTAAGTTTGATTGCTCGGTTAAGGGACTGACTGCCAGATCTATTTATAAGAGTACATTTTCCCTCCAGAATTAAATGAGTAAATAATTTGTGGAGTGAATCAATTGAGTTTGACTAAATGTCCTGTATTCCAACCACATTCCACCTAAAAGTTTAGTATCCACTGGAAAACCTTGCCAAACTCAGTTACTATATTTGAGGTTGTCAATGGTGATCTTCTAATTCTTAACATCTGCATGAGTTTGTCTAATAGGAATTGTTAACCCTCAAATATCACAAAAAGGCTATTTGAAAAATAAATAAAGACTAGCCCCTCCCCCCAAATTAGCTAGAAAACCCTAGGTGTTTACTACCTAGAATGGTAAGAAAAGTTACAAAGAAAATTGAATAGTATAATTACCAAAGGAAAGAGAAAAAATGGATGAGACAAGGTGAAATATTTTTAAATTCCAAATAAGAGATAAGCAATTCAAATTGATATAGAAATAAATATAGTAGAGGAAGAAAGCAACTTTAAAAGTCAAAGTAGCTGTGAAAAGACACCAAGAAGCCTTAAATGCATATTACCAAGTGAAAGAGGTCAATTCAAAAAGGCTATTTACTGTATGACTCCAACCATATGATATTCTGGAACTATGCCAAAAGTAGACAATGCCAAACAAGAACCAAGGAATATGCCTGGGAAGAAACAAGCTCATACACAAGCTCTCAGTAACTTTGAAATTAAACTCAATTTAAGCTAAAAACACAATAAAGCAAATCATTTTGATGGCAGAATTGACTCAAGATCTTTCAGGAAACACTAGTGCCAGTCAAGTGAACACAATAAAGAGAAAAAGTAAATAAAATCAGGTACAGGCAAATTTAAAAATCAAAACAAATACAAGTCTGATTATAAAACAAGCCTCAACCGCTCACCCAAATTATCTTCCATTGTTGAAAAAAAGGGGGATAGGATGGGATGTTTTAAAAGAGCAAGAGAAATCCCCAATAAAAGTTCCAGTAAATCAGAGACTTCCAGGTACCATGTATGTTAATCTTTTTTTTTTTTTTTAAAAGTTAACCTTCTAATGATAAAAAGAAATCAACAAGCTGTATCTACTTGTAACACAAATTTTAATGGGCTTAAGTTCCTAGGCAGAGCGTGGGAAAGTCCAATTCTCTTTACATACATTAATCTAGCAACTGGACAAGTCAAAACCCCACTAACAATTTCTGATTATTTAATTGGAACATGATCTATGAGAGGTTGCTCTACAGGTAACCCTAAATGTGCCATTCTCTTTTGTGGCTGCTTGTACACATCGACATTGATTGGCAGAATTCTACTCTCTGCCTCACACCACACATATTACACACCTCGATCCCAAGAACCTTTGAATATTATATATCAGGCTCATGAACATGCTATGTTAGATGGCCAACTGGCCTATGCAGATGTAATTAAGGCTATGAATCAGTTACTAATCAGTTAATTTTAAAATTGATTATTCTGGACTATTGGGATGGATCCCACATAATCACATATGTACTTAGAGGCAGAAAAGAAATTCAGAAACATTAGAAAGACTTGACATGCTTGTTCCTTAAAGATGGAGGAGGGGACCATGTGAGAATAAAGAAATTTAGGCGACCTCTAGGAGCTGATAGTAGCCCTTTCTGACAACCATCAAGGAAGCAGGAACCTCAGAACTACAACCCTACAGACCTGAATTCTGACAAGAACCTGAGTAAGCCTGAAGGTCATTGTTCCCTAGAGCTGCCAAACAGGAAACCAGCTTGTCTGATACCTTGATTTTGGCCTTCTTAACTCTAAACTGAACCTGCCAAACTTCCAACCTCCCAAATGGTGAGATAATAAATCTGTGCTGATTCAAGATACTGCACACGTGCTCATTTGTTACGCAGCACTAGAAAACTAACACACCACAGACCACCACACCAAGAGCTTTCCTCCAAAACCGCAAAGGACTACAGTTCCCTCATTACTCTACTTACGAAGCACACACACACATACACCTTCACATTTATCTGCTAAGCAGTGATATATACCTGCTAAACAACAGCCAGTTCATGCTGTTTACCAGAATTTGCTTGACTTCTCTTTGCTAGACTGTGCAAGCCTCTATTCTAGGCTAACTTCTGAGTCTTAAGTAGCTGCTCTGCTTTCCTGTTATTGACTAGAAATGCCCCTGCTACCCCACCCTGAATGTCTTCTTCGTTGGAGCAGCTACCGCGTTGTTCTGTGTACCAATGCATAACTTACACTGCTGGAGTCCAGCCTTTGCTACACCACATTGTATCGCTGCTGGAGTAGCTACCACCGCCACTGTGTCTGATACCACCAACCACAAGCAAGAAAGGCCCTCTGCTTAGCTCTTTTTCCTTGCTTTCAAACTAGTAGATCAAATACACAGGGATTTCAAACCTCTGCCTTTCCATTTCCTGCCATGGGGTTTGTAAGAGTCAGCTCAAGCTGCCATAACAAAATATCATTCATTGGATGACTTAAAAAAAAAAGAGATTTATTTTCTTATGGTTCTAAAAGTTGGAAGTCTAAGATCAGGGTGTTAGCATTGTTGGGTTCTGGTGAGGGCTCTCTTCCTGACTTGCAGACAGCTGCCTTCTTGCTGTGTTCTCACATGGCAGAAAGAGAGACCAAGCTGCCTGGTATCTTTTCTTACCAAGGCTTTAATCCCATCATGAGGATCCCACCCTCATGACCTCATCTCAACTTAATTACCTCTCAAAGGTGCCTTCTCCAAATACAATCATACTGGGGATCAGGGCTTTAACATATGAATTCTGGGGGCCACAATGCAGTCCATAGCAAGGTCTTCCTAGGAAAACAGGATGTGAGTTTTTGTGTCCCTCTAAGAAATTAACAATTTATAAATAATAGATATTTTATTTTACAGCATTGACTACAAACTTGAACAAAGATTCTCCATGTCTTTTTTCAATACCAGGATAATAATATCTCCTTTTAACTCTCATCTCTCATTCTTTACATCACTATTCCAACTTTCCATTGGGAGCAATGTCTCTCTTCCCTCTATAGAAGATTAGGACATATGTAGAATATTTGTAGCTATCAGTTCATGTTCTCCTCTTTTCTCTGTGTAACCCAATGGTGTGAATCCCTCAGAATATTTTCTATTGACTAAAAATTGACAAAATAGGTCTACAATTTGGGACAAGAGAGGCTATATACTACAGGTTGGCAAACTTTTTCTGTAAAAGTCAAAATAATAAATATTTAAGGCTCTGGAGGACTCTGTCACAACTACTCAACTGTGCCCTCACCATTTAGAAATGGTCATAGAAAATGTGTAAACAAATGGACATGGCTGTGTTCCATTACAGCTGTGAAGGCTGGAATTAAAACTGCACATATTTTTACATGTCACAAAATTCTTCTTTTGATTTTTTCAACTGTTTAAAAATGTAGAAAACACTGTTAGTTTGTGTCCTCTAGAAAACCTGACAGCAAGCCTGATTTGGCTCTCAGACTGTACTTTGTCCATCCCTGCCATAAACTAAGAGAGAGGAGCTTCAGAAGAATCAAGATTCTCTCACCACTTTTTTCTTTATATATTATTCTCTGTTTACTAACCCAGAGCCTTTGCTAAAGTCTTATCTAAATATTCCCGGTGGGTTTCAGCGGTTCTGTTGGGAATTACATCTCAGGAGAGAACACTAAAGAGAAAGCAGGGCCCCCAGGACCTGACAGGCAATAAGAACGCCCTAAAGGACAAAGTTCTTATCCTGAGCTCTGCTCTCACAGCCACATAGAGATTTTTCAGCTATGTTGGAGAATTAGGGCTTGTGTTTATCAGTGGAGATAAGATTTCAGGTTTTCCTTAGAGTCACTGGGCTTTTTCTTTTTATGTTTACTCCTGGTCTTGATGAGGAATCTCTTCTTCCTTCAGTCTTCATCCCCAACAAGATGACACCACTTCCTTCCTTTTATCATGGATGATCTAGGATTCACAGAGAGAGGAAATCTGTAGTAGGAGCTTTAGATTCACTCTAGTGTTGGCTCCAGATTGGGTCTTGGATGTTACTTCTGTCAATTCTTTACTTTTGCTCCAACAACTTTGCATCAACGTGTATGCCTGTATATATGGGGCTGTGAAGATCCAAGTGCCAGTTATTTTTACAGTAATCTTTCCAGCGCCCAATTCTCACAGCTCTCCTAAATTTATAACATGAAATGCACAGTAGATTTGAAGTCAAACAATCTGGTGTTTGGTTTCAGTTCCTCTCTTGTAAAGCTATGCAAAGTTGAGCAAATTAGTTGGCCTCTTGGACCTCAGGACTGAAGGAGCATAATAATACTTTCTCTACCCCTATTTTGGTGTGGGTGAGAGGAGCAAATAAAACAATATACACCAATGCCTTTTGGAAAATATAAGCTGTTATAAAAATTTGGGGGCACTGTGATTACTATTACTCATTTGTTTTAATAACTGATCTGATACTTTGGCTTTAAAAACTTGTCCCAGAAATTTTTCTTAGTTTATCTCTGTTGCTAAAAATGCTTATGCTCTTTGGCTCTCAGTTAAAAATATCACTTGAGCATTGAACAATGTAGTATGTCCAACCTTGTACGTGTCTTATAAAGTTAGAAACTCAAAGTTTGGTAGGCCCCAGTAGCCTAGGGAATAGGCTGGCACTGGAAGATCTGGAGTGAAAAGGCCTTTGATGCCGGCCCTCACTCCAATTCAGCAAACTAAATTCCTTATTTCATTTCCTACTCCTAGTGAATTACAATGTGGCAAGATACTCTGAAAAAGCATTTAATCACAGTGCAAGTCATAAGACAGGTTATTAATAAGTGATTATTTCTCATAACAAAGAAGCTTGTTATAGTCAGAGCTATTGTTTATGCTTACAAGAAATGCTCTTCTGCTTAAAATGAAGTTTGTTCCCACTTTTAATATAGTTTGAGTAAGTGTGAGTAATTAGAACCTAAAACTGGATGAAATGACAAAGAACCCTCAGAAAGATTCACAGACTCTTTGCCACATGATAATGGGGCAAATATTAACCCACGGTTTTAACTTTCCCAGTCCCAGATGCCACTATCAACACACACATACCCTCTATACTCATAGAGACCTGAAATGAACATACGAGAACCATGGAAGTAGAAGAGATCTCAAGACTATAAGTAACTTAATCAACATAAAATGCAATCAAGACCGATCAGGTAACTGTTTTGCCCGGTTCACAATGAAAGTCAGTGAGAGAACAGGTCTAGTGTCCAGGTTGCCAAACCCCTGGTCCAGTGCGTTTCTGCTCCACGAACATGTCTGTAGAGTGAAGGTGCACATTGGCTACCTATTAGAGAATTCAGTTAAACAATGCAAGTGGTTAACAAAATATGGTTGGGTGCAGGAGGAAATAAAAAGACAAATGAGAAGAACATACAAGCAGGAGAACAGGGATTTCTTCCTAATTCTTATTTTATTCACCAGAAATTGTGTTCCTAATATTCATCTCTTTACGGCTATGGTGATTCTGGGATTCTGGCTGATGCTGGAAAATTAGAAAAGAATGTTCTCTAACCACTTCCACGCAAATAATGTAATAGACTACCGGTCTCTGGACACTGGTGCCACCTGCAAAAGCATCATCATCCTATTGTTCTTATGTGTTTGGACAAGAGTGAAACCATGCTCAGACCCTAGAAACATGAGCACAAGAGTGAAGTAACCCTTGATGATGAGTTTTCTCAGCAAACACTGTTGTTCTTGAGACTAGAACATATTGAACTCCTAGCAAAGGTTAGTAAGTATTGAGTCTCCCCTTCCTTTACTTAAGGATTACTAAGGATTTTCAATGCGGGGAGAAAAGAGCATTCTTGTAGAAATAAGAACACAAAAAAAATCTATAAAGAAAATTAAAAATTAAATCCAAAGTTCATATAATCACAACGAAAAGACAGGTTTTGCAAGAATATACACCAACAAAAGATATCTATTAAACACATTAGAATGTGTTCTTGAAGTTGAAAAGGAAAATGGGATTGTGGATAAAGGGAATAAATAGAGAAAATAAACAAAATAGAATTTTAAAAGTATTTATTTGTTGGGGGCATGTAGTAGTAGTGACAGCAGTAGTATTTTCCTACAAGAAATATCAATTCATTATGAACCATATAACTTGACCTGACTACATAAGGAACTCAGGTGTCAAAGTTGTTAAGTCCATGACAAAAATTTGTAATAAAATCTTATGTTCTGTGGTTTTTATAAGAGTGACCTGTGAGAGCTTTATTAAAATGCAAAATGCTGTGAATTACTGCATTCAACCAGGAGAGAGAGACAGCTTGGAATGAAAGGGAAAAAAAATGCCAGTGAAACACATTGTTGGACCAATTGGGTTTACTCTATCTAACACTTAAGGTTTCACAGGGCATTGTAAAATGACCATTTGGTTTTCTTTTTATAATGAGCTACTGAGAATATTAGCATCCTGACAATTTCTACATATGGGGTGAACACAGAATGTGGCAGAGATTAGAAGGAAAAAACTCCAGGAAAATGGGGAGGAGCCTCAAATGACGCCTAGGGTTTAATCCTGAAAAGTATGTGGAAAGAACAAAGATTGAGGCAAGAGGAACCACGGAACCTACCGAGACACAAGGCTTTCTGCCAACAAGGAGTTTTTTCTTCGCAGGATGAACTTATACCTTCAGGAAATTCAGCAGCAGTTTTCATTTTTAGTTGGCTATTTAAAAAATATGAAACATAAGAAATAGCCATAGCCCTCAAAATATATGGCCCCTGGAATCCAAAGGAGGTTGTTGTCATAAAATTTAAAGCTTAATGCAACTTTCCACAAAAGTTCTTATTTTCTGGCCCTCCACCTTCCCCCACACTTCATGAATAGCCTGTTTTCAGCAGCTTTCATTTCTGTTCCTACGTAAGGTATTAGCTCACTCTCTTTTCCCCTTGGCCTCTGGCCTTGAGAGAGATTCTGAGTACTACATGGAGGAGAGCACCACAGGGCAACTCTTCAGCTGCTCCACTTCCTCCTCAGGTGTCAACCAAGTTCACCCAGCACCTCTTTATTTAAGAAGCCTTGTCCAGAAACCAGAGGGTACTGGGAAGAGTGGTGAGCCACAGGGACTGGCTACATTCTAAACCATTTAACAACCACCTTCTCAGAGTGACACTAGAGAAAAGCAGGCTGGCTCCAAGAGGCTTCTTGACAGTGTGGAATAAAAGTCCAGAATAGTCCCTCTGTACCATGTCTGTTTGTTAGAGTCACCCAGGGGAGCTTTAAAAATATACCCATGCTCAGGTCCACCCCAAACTAATTAAATCAGAATCTCTGAGGGTGGGGGTTACCCTGAGTATTATTAAAGCCCCTTGGATAATTGTAATAGGCAGTCAGGGGTGAGAAACTATTGTTCTAGAAGATCTAAGGAACAGATAATTAATATAATCTAGTCGCTTATTAAGGGCGGTTTTCTAACAAAACATTTAATTAGTAGCTAATCAAGGCAGCTGAAATGGAGAATTAAGCCCAGGCTTTGTCTCACTGCAGTTTTTGAGATCAGAGCCAGATGCTAATTTATAAAGTGACAAAGTACAGAAGGCTGAAAAGAATGGAAGGGAGTAAGGTGTGCTGGAAGGTGGGTGGACTTCAGCAAAAGGGAACTTTCCCAGCTTCTGTGAATGGGGACTGTTTCAGTCATCTTTGAATTCTCCTCACCTAACATGGTGAGTGTCTGCACGTAGTGGGTTTATAATTCCCACAATGTGACTGAACAGTCAGGATTCTTTTGGTCTGTGCAATAGATCCAGATTTCCAAGTGTTTTCCTCCTGAAAAGCAGCATCCTTTCAGTGGGCACCTGCAGGCAAGATGGGCTAGTGACATGAGGGCACATGGGACTGACTGATAATTTGGTGCCTCTAACAACTGATAATCACTTTCAATGGGCTGGCCATTGTTTAGGAGAAGCCAAAGGCTCCATTGGGGAAGGACAGAAAAAGTGCTGGTAGTAATCTGGCTCTCATTTACTATATAAACCAATCAGCACTGGTACCAAACTTGAATACAGTGCTTTGCAAAACAAAAGCCCTGTAGTTAACTAATCTACTCTACTCAAAGTAATTTAGTGACAATCTGTTATCGCTTAAACTTGTTTCTGGAGGTATCATCTCAATCACCCCCAAGTGGTTCCTTTTTCAATACTTCTCTACTAACTACATCAGTATTTTCCCTCAGAAGGACCCTGGGAGATAAAACTCGGTGCTTGTTTATAGTTCCTTGGTTCCTCAGAAATGTACGTATGCCTGGAGAAGGTTCATATCCAGCTTATTTTCCTGATTAATTTTCAATACTGCCACCTTGCAAGGCAGAAACTCAGAAATTTTCTGGGTCCTATTGGAAATCTCATTTTCATTGCCAGACCCTCTTACTCACCTTCACGTTTTCCCATCTGAAGCATTACTCAATTCCCCGCACTGGCTCCAGATCAATTCCCCACTGCTCCTCCTTGGAAATTCTGTGCTTCCATCATACTGTAATATTTGACTATCCACGAATTCAACCCACTCTTTGCCACCTGTGAACATTTTATCATGCTGCTTCTTATCTTTCATCTCTGCTACAAAATCTAATCTAAAAAGTTTGTCTCAAATGTCATCATGTAATAAAATTCTTTTAGAACCAATTATGATTTTCTGTTTCCTGAGCCTCTATGACATTTGGCAATTCTTTTGTAGCACTCATACTGTTTTACTCCATGTACGTGTAGGTCTGTAATAGTTGGAATCTTTCAGTTATAAGTAACATAAAACTCACTCATGCTGCTAATACAACACAATATTTAACTGAGAAGTTGAGAAATAGAACAGACTTTCAGGCATGGTTAAAGCAGAGCTGAGGTCCAAATATCTGTGACTCTTCAATTCTTTTCACTCAGTTCTATGTGTTGGCTTCATCCTCAGAGATGACTTTCCTCATGCTAGTATGTTGGCTGCTAACAGCAACCATAATTTTCTCTTTCACCTATGACAGATACAGGATATATTATCCCGTAATAATTGAAAAATGAAATTTTGAGTTTCTTGCTGACTGAACCTGCTTGCCAAGAATCTCTTTTAATCACAGAAATGTGATAGATTGATTGGCTCCAGCCTAAACTGGTCACTGTAGCACTGGAGTTTGTTTTAGATCAGGGGTTGGCACTGCCACAAACTGCATAGAGCAAAGGGAGCAAATCTGGCCCACAACCTGCTTTTGTAAATAAAGTTTTATTGTAACACAGCCATACCCATTTATTTATGTTCTCATTGTGGCTACTACAAGGGTAGAGGTGAATTGCGAAAGAGACTATTCAGCTCCATAAAACCTAAAATTGTTACACTCTGGCCCTTCAGAGAAAAAGTTTCCCAATCCCTGGTTTAGACAAATTAAGACACATCCTTGAAACTGGGCTTAGGGTAGTTTAGCTGCTACATAAGGAAGGAGAGAAGGGTTCCCAAAGGAAAATCTAGGTCTCACTAGGAAAGGGGGAGAGGATCTTTGAAAGCACTGACCAAACTGTACTTATTTTTTAATGCTTTATTTATAAATTATATGAAAAATATACTTAATTTACCATTAATATAGTCACGGGTAAAATGTACTCTTCAACACATACAATGGATTTTTTTTTTAAGTTCCAGGATACATGTGCAGAATGTGCTGGTTTGTTACATAGGTATAAATGTGCCATGGTGGTTTACTGCACCTATCAATTCATCATCTAGGTTTTAAGCCCTGTATGCATTAGGTATTTGTCCTAATGTTCTCCCTCCCCTTGCCCTCCACCCCACCAACAGGCCCTGGTGTATGTTGTTCCCTTCCCTGTATCCATGTGTTCTCATTTTTCAACTCTTGCTTATGAGTGAGAACATATGGTGTCCGACTTTCTGCTTCTGTGTTAGATTGATGAGAATGATGGTTTCCTGCTTCATCAATGTCCCTGCAAAGGACATGATTTCATTCCTTTTTATAGCTGCATAGTATTCCATGGTGTATATCGGTCATATTTTCTTTATCCACTCTATCATTGATGGGCATTTGGGTTGGTTCCAAGTCTTTGCTATTGTAAATAATGTTGCAGTAAACATACGTGTGCATGTCTTTATAGTAGAATGATTTATAATCCTTTGGGTATATACCCAGTAATGGGATTGTTGGGTCAAATTGAATTTCTGCTTCTAGATCCTTGAGGAATCACCACACTGCCTTCCACAATGGTTGAACTAATTTACACTCCCACCAACAGCATAAAAGCATTCCTATTTCTCCATAGCCTCGCCAGCATCTATTGTTTCTTGACTTTTTAATAATTGCCATTCTGACTGGCACAGACTGTACTTATTTTCATACTTTGCACAGTGATTTGAATCAAATTCAATTCAAGAATTTTATGGATAATTGAGTTTAATTGATGGATTCTTTCCTTTTAACTTCCTTTTCCCTTTCCTTTGGGAATGTAGGTGTTGAATACTCTAGAAATTCTCTTGGGTATAAAGCAAAGTTTCTTCAGTTTGCTTTTTCCATTATTTTGTTGAGAGAAATTAATGGATGTGACATTGGATTTATAGTCACCTCTGTTTATGTGCCCCCATCAACTATAAACCCTAAAAACACTGCAGGAACTTCAAGAAGGGAGAAGGACATGTATTTCTTAGAAAAAAATAATACTGAAAATTCTGTAATCACACTAAGTAAAATCTCCTTATTTTGTCTCACACACTTTACAAATATAGGTTAAGTTTTAAAGTACAGTCTTCCTTTTTTATAATCCTATAGTAAATTCATATTTTCACAGAATAACCAAGATAGATCTGCAGATTTTAGTTTAGATTTCCTGGGTTTCTGAATGATATAATTCTCATTATTTGAAATGAAAATAAAGCTAAAAGTACATATAATCATTTAATATTCATAGTTCTGCCATGAGGAAATCATACATCTGACTGGAATATTTTGACTATAAATGAAGCCTACATACCTAAATTATTTTACTTAATAAAATGCCAATTGTTTCATGAAGTCAGTTCATCAACTGTCATTTCTGTTAGGTTATTAGCAGGCATATATTAGCCTTACTACTTTATCCTTCTTATACAATGCTAATTTTTTAAAAAGCAGGGGATAGGATAAAGACCGAGTATGGAGAGCAGCAAAAATTACATATTAATTGCAATAAAAATCATAGCACTATAAAAAATAATTACGCTACACTAAGAACCAAAATAGTCAATGCTGTATGTGAATATCAAACTGAAAAAGTAAAAATAACCTAATTTTTTCAAAACAAACTGCATAATTTCATGCTGAAAACAGAAATTGGACAGATGAGGATTTGATGCCATGACTTATGCTGACTTTAGAAACCTGCAATTTCTAAGGATTAAAATACTAGAAGATTCAAAACTGTAATTCTGTTTGGCATTTGAATAATCATTTACTATTCAGTTCCCTCCTTGATCACTCGAAGCAAACAAATATTCTCCGGCTGCAAATTGGAGAGGACTGCTCCTGTGGCCCCACTGCACACCACAAAGGGAAACGTCTCGCCTCATAACATCTAATGTCTTCTCTTCCTGTTTGGATTATGCATTGCCCACAATGGATTTCAAAACAACCTTGAAATGTTATATTAGAAACTCATTACCTGATATTACCTACTGATTCTTTTCTGTCCAAAATATAATTTTATGTCTTTAATGTATCAGCATAAACAAACCACTTTTGATACCTGTGTCTACTACTCACACACCGTGGAATTGGTTGTAACTCAGATTCAGTTGTTCTGATTCCCCATAGCTGTTTAGGGCAGCCTCTAGAGTCAAATACTCTGTTTCTTCCTTGCAAACTGTAACCCACCCTTGCCTGAAAGCTATGTGTAATTTGTCTGATTTTGCAAAAATATACAGCCCGTAGCACTATAGATTGCAATGAAACATAGAAACTTTTACTTTGGTTTAAACATTCAGTCTCCTCAAAAACCAACTTTAGTCTTTCAAAACCTTTTATCACCCTGTAATTTTTACGGTTCCCATCTCTATATTGTCAATAGCTTCTGACTCTTCCACTCTACTTCCCACTCTGTCATTGGGAGGAAGAGTTCCAGACAACAGAACTGAAACTGCTTCACAAAACATCAAAGGTTAGGGTGAAACTTATGTCACTTTTTTTCTTCCTCAGTAGCTTCCTGCTTCCTTCTACCCTACCTGATCTGGTCTTCAAGTAGTCATTTATGAACTGTGTTGAAAGTTCCTTTTTATTTTATTTTATTTTGAGACAGAGTCTCGCTCTGACACCTGGGCTGGAGTGCAGTGGCGTGATCTCGGCTCACTGCAACCTCCGCCTCCCTGGTTCAAGTGATTCTCCTGCCTCAGCCTCTAGAGTAGCTGGGATTACAGGCACATGCCACTATACCTGGCTAATTTTTGTATTTTTAGTAGAGACGGGGTTTCATCATGTTGTCCAGGCTGGTCTTGAACTCCTGACCTCAAGTGATTTGCCCACCTCAGCCTCCCAAAGTTTTGGGATTACAGGCGTGAGTCACTGCAGCAGGTCAGCTCTACAATTTAGATGTGACTGTGTTGTAGTGTTGTGTTCTATCATAGACTTGAGAAAATTGGAGAGAGAGAGATATATACATATATAATTAATATGTGTAATATATGTAATATAATACTTATATATTACATATATTATATATTACATATTAATATATATAATATTCTTCTCAGATGCTATGGTCCGCTACTGTTTAAGACTTCACCTACGTAAAGCTGGAAAAGGAGAGAATAATAGCATGGTACCTTCATATTTGAAGTTACACTGAGATATAGATGAGGGTATTGTCTATTTGTGTGTGTGTGTGTGCGCGCACGCGCATGTGCCTGTCTGTCTTTGTGTCAGCATGGGCACATCTAAGTAAATCCAAGTGACAAAGTGGAGATAGGACAAAGAAAATGTATCAATAAAGGGATGTATCAATAAACTATGGAAAGGAGAGAACCTACACAATTTAGTCCAACAGATATGTCAAATGAGTGTTGAACGAATGAATCAACAAGATACGACAACATGCAATTTATTGCTAACTCTACTGAGTAAGAGTCTTGTAGGGGGCAAAGCAAGGTCTGACTCCTTGAGATTTTGGAGTCTGGCTTAAGGCAGATTTTTTAGTGTGGGGGTTTGATTGGGATAGAGTCAAGATCTTGGTATAATAGGTTTGGATTGGTAGAAACAACAAAGTGGGGATTTTGAGGTGAGAGTTTCAAAGAGTGTTAGAAAGTAAATAGACCACTGGCAATTTTTTTTTTTTTCCTTGAGATGGAGTCTCGCTCTGTCGCCCAGGCTGGAGTGCAGTGGCAGATCTCAGCTCACTGCAAGCTCTGCCTCCTGGGTTCATGCCATTCTCCTGCCTCAGCCTCCTGAGTAGCTGGGACTACAGGTGCCTGCCACCACACCTGGCTATTTTTTTTTTTTTGTATTTTTAGTAGCGACAGGGTTTCACTGTGTTAGCCAGGATGGTCTCGATCTCCTGACCTCGTGATCTGCCTGTCCCAGCCTCCCAAAGTGCTGGGATTAAAGGAGTGAGCCACCATGCCTGGCCACCATAGGCACTTTCTATTGAACAGTGAATGGGCCAGGAAATCCCTGGAATGAATAACAAAGTTAATTACAATCTTTATCTTCCTGGGCAAGAGTCTCCTGGAATAGCAAAGTCATGTTGATGCAGACATAGTGATAACAGATCCTACATTTACAGTCTCTGCAAACTAGCAAATCGTTTACCATCTATATGTCTCATTTTCCCCATCTCTAAAATGGGAGTACATTTTACCTTGCAGCTTGCCTGTAAAGACTAAATGAGGTATTTGTTAAGTTCTAGGCATAGTACCTGACATAAAACAGGTCTTCAACAAATACTTATTTTCCTTCCCTCTTCCCTAATTTCTGACTCTCACTCCAAGGATTCAGCCAGCTTTTAAATCTACCTCATGAGTTGCCTCTTTCCACTTTCCTGTCTCCAAGGACAGCTGTCAATAATGACACAACCCTCCCAAATGTGTTTTGCTGGGTATTGTGGGAAATAAGTACATGAGATCTTTTCATTTTAAACTTTTAGTTTTAATCACTGTGGGGGAATAGAGGTGAAGAAATTGTACAAGTTCCAAATAACTCAGGAAATGCATGTCCTAGTTATTCCCAGGTTTATTGACACATCCAAGCTAGGCCTCTCTTTATTTCTCTTGGCCAACTTATTTCTTAGAAGTGTCTTATATTATTTTCATATTTGTATTATATTTTTATTCATTTTTTAAATTTATATTTTTAAGTGACTGATAACAGCTTAATATGCCACCTGTTGCAAAGTAATGTGCATATCAAATGAGAGGCTGTATATACAGATTGACAGTGACCAGACCACGTATGAAAATAGAACTCTGACCAGCAGCCTCTGCAACAATCAGTTCAAGAAGCCAAACCATCACTTTTGCAGTAATTGCAAGGCCCAAAATAGTCAAGACTTGCTCAACAATTGCCAGATTCCCTAATTTTTTCTCTGTCCCCAACTCAGAACAACTCACAGAATGGGAAACATATTTCCCAAACCAATCATACAAAATGCCACCTCCAGCTTTTCTTTGCCAACTACCTCTAATCACAGCACACATACAGTCTTCCTTTTCTTCTTTTTTACTTTTTTGCTATAAAGCTTTGCCATTTCCTGGCCTGTCTTTCAGTCGCTACCAAATGCAAGTGATGGTGGCTGACTCCATTGTTGTAGCAAGCTCTGAATAAATAGCCTCTGCTTGTTCTCATTTAGGTATTCTTTATTCCGACACAACAAGCCTTCCACAAAAGCCAGAGTCCACAGTCACCTTCAGATATCCACTTGCTGAACAGATCACTCATATGGGAACACCTGGTTTCCTCTTATTCTTCCAGCACTCAATGGAAAGTACACTGAATCGGAGCAAGCTACATGCCTCCCCACTAGCTTGTGCCAGAAGCCAGGGATTAACATGTAATGATTTTCATCACCCCAGTCTGTAAAGTTTATGTTGAAGACTCACTGTTAGATCCTCTGAGTTCAAAAATGTATCTCCAAAGAGTAGGCCTCAGGCACCAGAGCACAATTAGGTGGCAAAGAAATTTAGCTGCTCGACAAAGTACCTGATCCCCTGCTTACTGAAAGTCAGGCCATAAAAATAATGACAGGATAATGCACTGGATTTCAGACCCCATTTTAGTTGGCCAGAAGAACACCCATGTGCCTTCTTAAGTTTCAGTAGATTTGATGAGTCTGTGTGAGAAAGAGAGATTTAATTCTCAGAGAAATCCTATGACATCAATAGGCGAGAAAACCAAGTTCAATGACAAGAGCATGCCCACATATTGCCTGATTCTGTTCTACCCTAAGGAAGTACATAGTGTGTTTCCCAAAGAACAAGTTCACATGAGAAAACCAATGTCAAGCTCATGGAAATGTGAGTCACATTAACATTCGTTCAACTTAGGAATTTAATTAGCTCTTCCTGAGTGCCAGATACAGCAGGGGATCTATATGGTATTTTACTGCTGTTATGGCCCTTATCACATTGCTCTGTAATCATCAGATGTCTTTCAGTCTCTCCTTGGTGTTAGGGACCAAGGTTTTTTGTGTGTGTGTTTTTTTTTTTTTGTATTCTAAATCTTAACACACTTTGCAGCACATTGCGGACAGATAGACTATAAATGTTTGCTTAATGAATGTGGAAATTTTGTGAGGAATTCAAGAGATTTGAGACAGAGGGCTATATTGGCACAAAGTAACTGTGAAAATCAGGTCAACTAACCTATCTGGCACTGAGACAGGAGAGTTTTCCCCGAACCCCTCGTAGGACTTGTAACAGGTGGCTCATTTACTTTGCCACCATGCTCAAACCCATTGTGGGAGGGGGAACACACAGGTAAATGGGTGCAGGAGCTGGGGCAAACGCATTTGGGTATCGGTGAAAACAAACCCCATACTGGCCCATGGCAGCATCTGGGGTTTGCCCACAATCTCTGGAGCCCCAGAGGCCATGTGTTACAAACAATGCTCTTTTGGCATTTGCCATCTGCAGACAGCTAAGTGTTAAACCAGCTCAGTGAAGGGTCAGGGTGACAGCCTTTTACACCCTGCCGTCTTGGTACCCAGATTCTTGTCTGGCAGCCAGGAAGAATTGGGTCACATGGACTTGAAGGATAATGAATGCAAATATTTTATTGAGCGGTGGAAGTGGCTCTTAGTGGGATGGAGAGCTGGAAAGGGGACTGAGTGGAAAGATAATCTTCCTCTGAAGTTTGGCAAACTCCTCTCCAACCATAGTCCCCAATGTCCAGCTGCCTCTTCTCTTCTCTTCATTCTCTGCCCATGCCACTCTGCTCCTCTGCCAGTGGAGTTTGGGTTTTTTATGGGCACAGGATACAGGGCACGATGGGCCAAAAGGCAACATTGAAGTGGGAAAATGGGGGTGTGACATTCTCATTTAGTGTCATGAGTCCAGGCTTGAGGGAGGAACTCTTGTCAGGGACCCCACACTTCTCTATCTAGTATTTCCCTACCCAGTCCATATCAGCCCTGTTATACAATGTGGGACTTGCCCTAGATCAGTGTTTCTCAATCTTTTTTGTTTCATTATTATTCCCTAAGAAGTCACTCTGCTAAAAAATTCTACCACACCTATACTACATGTAGATTTATGGAATGTATTACACCTGTGTTTTATACGACTTTCTTCATCTCCCATTTGATTTCTTAAATTTTACCAATTATCACAAATTGTACTTCAGCCTCCAGGGAGGTGAGGAGCCACAAGTCCAAAATTTTGACAATAAAAACGATAGGATCAGGACAAACATAAAGCTTATTCTGATTATACATAATCAGATTCCTCCTCTTCTAAGAATATTGCCTTTGCATCAGGGAGCAGGGAGCAGGTAGAAATCTCATGGTACTGCTTTACGTTTTGGACTGTTTTTCTCCCAAGGGCCCCCATGCTTCTAGACCTCACTCAGAAATGATATACAATAAAGGAGAAGCTGCCACTCATGAATCAAGTCCTGGAGTGAGCAAGCTAAAGCCTCTAACTGTGAACTCCTCAACAGGAACTCTAACATCACACATTTAATCTGAACGTTCTGATTTTTGCCCTAAGTATTTAAGTCTCTTGGCTTAAAATCAAGGAACAAGCATATACTTGACAGTAGACTTAATTAATAATTTGTGCCTGAATTTATTTATATTGCATTACAATTGAATAAAGATTAAAATAACGATTTGTCTTCTTCAATACAACATGCTATGCCGAAGTTATCTAGGCTCATTTTTACATTTTTATGCAATAATATAATTCTCTGTTATTTGTTCTCCCCCCACCCCCCTTCCTCCATCCCTCAGAATTCTTCAGTACTTCCTCTCCTTCCCTCAGAATTCTCCAGTATGACTGATGGACAAATGAAGTCTACAACAAATCCAAGCTATATCATAATAGGTCATGAGGGAACATTAGAGTGGTACTGACTTCAAAAATATTGCCATGGTAACTAGCAACATTTGGTTTTGAATGCAGTGAGAGAAAATGACTGTCTCAACAAACAAAAGAAAAAATATCAGTCAAGGATACAGAGTGATTTTGCCTTGTAACCTGATTAACAAAGCATTGTGTGAGGAGCCTCACTCCGTGGTAGCATTATCCTTCATTTCCTTGGCTTTGACATGAATAAACAGTAGGACAAGGAAAACAAACTAGGACTGGATAATAAGCTAATGAAAACTCCATCTGGGGCTGGGTTGCCAGAGACTGGGCTTTGAGTGAATACATTTCGGTAGTCGTTTACTAAAGGGTATGCTAAACCAGCAATGTCAAAACCCAGGTTTAGTCAATCTCTGTTAAATGTAGTTCAAGATAGTCATAGGTCCCTGCTGAACATCATTTCAAAGCTTATGCTATCCTCTCACCAGACTTTCCTAAATATACAAAGTCAAACTGATTCCCAGAAGGTTTTTTTTTTTTTCTTTTCAGATAATCTCTTCATCTCCCACCCAATCAGATGGGCTTTCCATACATTTTGTCCTGTTCAGCTTTTCAGATTTGGTTTTACAAATCATTAGAATACACTTGTCATTAAAACATATATGTGCTGTTGCATATTTGATGATATTGTTTTGAAGTTAGAGCCATCCTGTTTGAAAACAGCAGTTTCCATAGGAACAGGTTTTCCAACTAGATCTTACAAGGAGAAGTATGTCATAAATAATTGGCAATGCCCTGAGGGAGCTGTTAAACACCCAAAGAAAGCCAAGAAAAGAAAAAGGAGAGAGATACCAGAGGACAACCACACAATGACATTCCATAAGGGTAAAGCAAACACTGTCTAAATACCCTTGATATTGATTGAGGTAATAAATTAAACTTTCAGATTCCAAATCAATACCTGAAATGCAGTGCTGAGTTAATTCTAGCGCAGAGTTAAAAGAAAAGTGGTCATAAATAAAAGACCAGATCACATTCAGTATTAATAACTCTCTATCCAGGAGTGAATTAATGGCACTCAGTTCCCTATTACATAAATTAAGATAAGTTAAAAAAAAATAAAAAGAGCATATATTATTGTTCAATGAGGCTTTCTTAAATGCAAAGATTTCTCTTCAGGAAGAGCTACTCACCCATAAAGAACTTGGCAGCCGGGATGCAGGAATCAGCCTGATGTTATGACAGAGACAGGGGAAGTGGCCACTTAGGCCCTTTGCTCTGGGCTCTTTTTTGCATAGAATGTTGATTCTTAATCTTATCTCTTCCTTTCATTTTCTCTCCAAGCTGCTCCTCCCACTTTAATCTCTAGCTATAGCTCTATCTTTGCTGATTTCCCACAGGGAAAGATGTCACTTGGAATTTAAAACTAGCTAGGGGGGATCAAAAAGAAAAACCTATGGCCTGTATCTGGGATTCCTGTGAAGTAAAAAAAAAAAAAAAAAATGTATTTTGGGCCAGACGCGGTGGCTCACGCCTGTAATCCCAGCACTTTGGGTCGCTGAGGTGTGTGGATAACCTGAGGTCAGGAGTTTGCGACCAGACTGACCAACACGGTGAAAACCGCGTCTCTACGAAAAATACAAAAAATCAGCCGGGCGTGGCGGCAGGCCCAGCTGCTCGGGAGGCTGAGGCAGGAGAATTGATTGAACCTGGGAGGCGGAGGTTGCAGTGAGCCGAGATCACGCCGTTGCACTCCAGCCTGGGCAAAGAGATTGACACTCTGTCTCTTAAAAAAAAAAAAAAAAAAAGTATGTTGGAGACCTGGAGTAAGTATGGAAAAGGTAAAGCTATTCTTTGAGATACTTATTTAGGAGATCGCTCTATAAGGACTCTTTACATGGACCCTCCCCTGCCTTTAGTTGAAAACTGACGAAAGATTCAGACCCTGACTGCAAGATGAGTTCCTCCTCCTCTTTCAGGCTCTGGTCGGTTCCATAGACCTCTGCAGGGGCAGCTCCTCATCCAGTGAAATACTGGAGCCCCTCACACAGCCTCTTTCCTTACTTCCCCTTACCATAGCTGTGGCAGGCCAGCTTATTTTTCAGATATAAATCTACTACATACTAGGATAATTCAACAAGAAAACAATTCAAAAAAATGGAGACCACGTATCTCCAGACAAGTTTTCAAAGTCCATGATCATAAAAGGAAAACTCCCTAATCCCAAAGTTGTCAGAAGGTACCTGTCTTGTCCTAGCTTTGTTTCTCTGATGTCTTCATGCGGTGAATATGGTTTACATGGAGTTAAGATACAAAATTCTAGGTTTTAATCAAAGGAGTATGTTTGCTGTACTGCATAGAAAGGATCATTAAGCCCAAAGATTTTGGCAACAATTAGGATAACTCTTTTGCAGTTTATAGCCAGAGAAAGGGCAGGCAAAAGATCCCTTTGAAAATAAGTTGCCTGAATTAAAAAGAGGAGAGAGGAGGAGGAGGAGGAGGAGGAGGAAAAACATGACAAAATTTTTCAAAGTGTTTTGTAGGAAAACAGAACTTTCTTAAGTTTTCCATGATAAAGCCCAGAATATATGGTGGATAAGAATGCTCTTTTAGAAGTCCAGAAACTAGGCAATTGCACACTATGTGGCTAAGAATTCCCTTAATTTACTCAAGTAAGTAGTGGGATAATGCATACCCTGGTCTCAGAGAGAAGAGGAGAAACCAGAGCAAATCATGAAGCAGATATTACTTTTAACCACATAGGATTAACAGTGCCATTATCTCTCAGAGAGAAAAGATTTGAAAATACATATTATTAAAATGATTTTTAAATAGTAATAGTGCTTAATTTAACTGGATATAATTTTCATACTATTTTATCTGTTTCCTTTGATGGACTCCTCAGCTTGCAGACCTCTAGATGGAGAAACTATAGCTTACTGTCTGTGATGGGCAATTTTATATATCAACTTACATGGGCCACAGATGCCCAGATATTTGGTTAAACATTATTTCTGGATGTGTCTGTGACAGTGTTTCCAGTTGATATTTGCATATGAATCCATAAACTGTGTAAAGTAGATTGCCCTCCCCAATGTGGATGGGTCTCATCCAATCCACTGAGGGCTTGCATAAAACGAAAGGGTAGAGAAAGGAGGAATTTGCAGTCTCTGCTTAACTGCTTGAGCTAGAACATCAGTCTTCTCATGCCCTCATACTGGGGTTTACACCACCAGCTTCCTGGGTCTCCAGCTTTCAGAAGACATATCATGGGACTTAGCCTCCATATTTGTGTGAGCCAATTCCTAAGTATTATACACACACACACAATGTACACATATATGTGCATATATACATAGTGTATGTATATATATGTATATATTTAAAACGTGTGTGTGTGTTTCTCTGGACAACCTTGTCCATTTTCCATATTTATATCCACTTTCTAGAAAATGATATCATCTAGTTCAATGGTTTGTTGTTGTTGTTTTTGAGACAAGGTCTCACTCTGTCTCCCAGGCTGGAGTGCAGTGGCGTGATCATGGCTTACTGCAGCCTCTACCTCCTGGCTCAAGCGATCCAGCCACTGAGTAGCTGAGACCACTGGTGCGAGCCACCACACTTGGCTATGTTTTAATATTTTTTTTGTAGAGACAAGGTCTCCCTGTGTTACCCAGCTGGTCTTGAGAACTGGCCTCAAGGGATCTTCCCACCTTGACCTCCCAAAATGCTGAGATTATAGGCATGAGCCACTGTACTTGGCTCAGTTCAGTGGTTTCAAATTATGTCTCTACACTGAAAATTCAAAAATTTGTCTATTCCCTATGTTACCTAGATGGTAGACTTGTATATAACTGCCTATACAATATGTTCATTTGTATATCTCATAGGCATCTCAAACTTACTATGTCTTAAAATGAACCCAATCTCTCCTACAAATCCACTCTTCTCATCTTTTATATGTCAATAAAAGGCAACCTCATTCACCTAGTTAAGCCTGGAACTAGGTATTATCCCTGACATATTTCTCTCCCAATAGTCCATCAAGAAATCCTGCTGGTTCTTGCCTTCAAGTTATATTCAGTATTCAATTGCTTTCTATAGCTTTCACCTTTACCTAGTGAGCCCTAATGAATCACATAGCTCCTTGAATCCACGCCCATTTGTAACATGATTTTGTGTCCTCCCCCTCCAACAGGTGGAATCTATTTCTCCACTTGTTGACCTAAGGTCAGGATTTATGGTAAATACAAGCTCTTATACAGGGACAGTAGATAAAATAGAAATCTTAGAGGTACTCCTGGAAATGGGGTTAATCAGAAGTCACCATGGCGAGTTAGCATCCAAGGTGGAGTTGCTTTAGCCTCCATACTAGTCCTTGGAAGTTGTAAGTTGCTTTGACCAAGAACAAGTTCAATGCTTCTCTTATGGAAAAGTACTCACATTATTCTTTTTGTTGTGCACTAAACTAACTGGTTTATTTATGAAATCACATTTTGACTTGAAAGCGCACCTGACAAACTACAGTTATTCAGAGTTGAGTATTTGGAAGAATATTGTCCTTAAAAATGAACAAAGTACCTGTCACTTCAAGTATAAAAACAGACAGGATTTGATTCTGGTCATAAAATTTTGAGTTTACAAGGGAAAATTAGAATTTTGGAAAACTTGTATTTACTACTGTGAGGTACATAGCTTTCCAATACTTAAGGACTATACTAACGAGAATGGTGGCAATATTAACAAATTGAATTTTTGTATATTATATAATAATATGCATCAATGTTTTGATAATCTGTATAACCCAGGGAACCTAATATTTGCCAAACGACCAATGCATGATGTCCCAAAATAACATTCAAAGTGTAAGAGAGACTAATGGATTTTAGTGTAACAGAATATTAAAAGCACATTGATACGACTGCAGATTTATCATTGCAACTTACCTTTAAGAATCTAACACCTGTAGAATTTTAGCATAGTATCAAAGAATATCTATAATTATCTTTAAAAGCTAATAAAATACTTCTTATTGCCAAACATGTTTGTGTGAGGCTGACTTTTCTTAGAATATTTCAACCCATATAACCTATAACGATTGAATTCAGAAGCAGAGATGAAAATCCAACTAACTTCTAAGAAGAAAAGAAATCTGCAATAATTGCAAGAGATTTGCATTAAAAAGATTTTCAGCAGTTTAAAACAATGCCACTCACTAAATTTTTTTTGTTTTAGAAAATATAGGATTTTTTCATATAATGTTATTTATGCTAACAGTCAATGAGTTTATTATTCTAAATGAATTAATAAATGGATGTTTTTAGCTTTTGTCAGTTTAATTTCCAATACATGTAATACATATTGATTAATATAGCTCACACAGAATAAAGTTTTCTGTATCCTCAATAATTTTTAAGAGGCTAAAGGAGTCTGGAAACCAAAAATTTTGAAAATTGATCATTTAAGAAATTCTGGTCTAGACTAGTAGGGGATGAAAGACTAATAGCCTCAGCCAACTTCCACACATGTATATCCTACTGTGTGAGGCCAATGAGCCCCCTGCTATCTTGACAACTGTCTGAAAATACACAAGTGAGCCATGAACATGCCAAGCACATTTCCACCTCAGGTCCTCTCAACTTGTACTCTGCTGGGAATGTGCTTTCTTCCAAAACAGAGCTGGCTTGCTACCTCACTTGATTCTGGTGTCTGCTCAGATGTCACTTTATCAAAGATAACTTGTCTGATTACTTTATATGAAACAGTGAATAGAACCTATCATTTTCTATCATGTTATTCTGATTTCATTTTTCTCTTTTAAATGTTAATTTTTCTTATGAAAACTTGTAAAGTACAGACAACAGTATAACAAACTCCTGATACACTCATTACCTAGATTTTTAATTAATAACATTTTAACATGTTAACTGAAGCTATTTTCTTATTGATGAATTATTATTTAAAGAAATCTAGATATCATGACATTTTACTCCTTTTATACGCTTCAGTATATGTCCCCAAAACATAAGGATATTTTCTTATATAACTACAGGATTGTCTTCATACTTAACAAAATTAACAATTTTTAATACAATCATATTTCCCAAGCTAACATAAAATGTTATTGTTGTTGTTTTTTATTACAAATTCTTAAGGGTAATATTTATAAACTGTTAAAGATTTTAATACTTCCAAGAAAAAAAATGGCCATTCTAATAGTTCTGCATCTGCCACAATATTAGATAATACCGGTCTTTTTATTGAATCTGTACTAATGGATGTGTGGTAGTATCTCATTTTAGTGTTTTTATTTGAATGGTGAACAATGATGTTGAATGCTTTTCATGTGCTTGTCATTCACGTCTTTGTGATGCACGATGCTTATTGGTCTTTTGTCAATTTTTTCTTGCTGTTTTTGTCATTTGTCAGATAAACATTTTATGAATGTGTTATCACAGTGCCTGTTCTATTTTCTTAAAGCTATCTCTGTTATGAATGGAAGTTTTAAATTTTAATAGTATCTATTTTTTTATTTTTATGACGTTTGCTTTCTGTGTCCTAAGAAATCTTTGCCTACTCCATTCACAAATACATTCTTCTATGTTTTCTTCTAGAAGCTTTATGGTTTTGCCTTTATGTTCATTTTTAATCTCAAATTACTTTTGGTGTATGATGTGAGGTAAAGGTTGAAGCTCATCTTTTTACATATGTGTATCCAACTGTTCCATGTGTTGAAAAGACTTTCTATTCTCTGCTGAGTTATAGTAAGAAAAGCATGGCTTCATAACTGTGGTATTTGTGCCAAAAATAATTACCTGAATCTGGGTTTGGTCATTAGGAAACATTAAATGGACCAAGAATGAATATCATTTTGCAGAATCTAAGGCTTGTACTCTTTAAAAATATTAATGATATGAAATCCAGGAAAATACTGAGGCCTGCTCCAAGACAGAAGAGACTGAAAACAAATCATGACCAAGTACAATGTTTGTTCTTGGATAAGGTTCTGGAACATGAAGAAAAAAGAACCGTTTTAGATCACTTGATAGAATTTGAATGGTGTCTGTGGATTTGAGGGTAGTGTTCTATCAATGTTCATTTCCTGACTTGGAAATAGGTATGTGGTCATGTACTTTGTTTTGGAGTGTTTAGGGACAATGGGGCATTAAGAGTACAACTTGCCCTCAAACATAGTCTAAAAAAATAACAATGATAATGGAGAAAGTGAGAAAGTGATGAAGCAGCTGCAATGAAATAGTAATAGCTGAGAAACCTAGTTGGAGGGGCAGGGAGGATATAATTCTTTGTACTAAACTTGCAACTTTTCTGTTTGTTCAAAATCATTTCAAAATAAATTATTATAAAAAAGAATTAATCAGAGTGGCATTCAAGACACATTGCTTTAGGCCAGTTCAAAAGTGATTGCAACACATTTGGAAATAATTTGGGTAAAATACAATCAAGAATCATAAAAAAGTCTATATTCTTTAACTTAGTAACCCAATTCTTGAGAGTTTATCTTAATATTAATCATGATAAATGAAGTATGCAGAAAATAAGCATTGCAGAATTATATGTTATGGAAAAAAATTATTAAAGAGCCCCAATGTTTAACAATGAGGGATAGTTTAAATCATAGTACACTGACTTGATGAAATATGAAAGTTAAAAATAAAGTACAGAGACCTTTTAGGAGAAATGAAATATATGTTTAATTTGGAAGCAGAATACAAAAATTTATCTCTAAAAGTTTATAATTTAAACAGTGTAATTTTTAAGTACAAAGAAATTGGAGATACATTTGTGTTTCTTATGCTGGTATAATGTTTTTTCCATAATAAATAGTTTTATGGGGGTTCTAGCACCAAGTGACTAAAACTCCATGAGTTTGAATTTCAATGGAAATCAAGTAACGATCTCATAAGAGTTATCAGGAGCTCTTTTAATGACTTCCATCCATTAACATAGAAAAAATATCAAGAAGAGCATGAGTAAAAATTAAAATGTGTGCAGAAATTGGATAAGCACATACAAATAACTTTATCTTTGCTTAAACACTTCGCAGCTACTCTATGAAACACAGATAATAATAATATAAATGGTTGTGGCTGTGAAAAGAGACATTTTGAAAAAAATGCAATGTGGTTTAGTCATTAAAAATGATGGAATGTAAGTTGAATTCAGCGTTTTGAACTTAGAAAATTAGCAAAAAATGATAATGTTATTGACTGAGAAAACAATTGAGAGCAGAAATTTGTTTTATGGGTAGAATGATGAAGTCACCCTTGGGTATGTTTCATCTAAGGTGACAACTAACTTGAAAGTGTGTATTTGGGAGTATCATGGTAATACAGTTCAAAGAGGATGGAATTAGAGGCATAACTTTTAAAAGTTTTATTAATATAGTTAAAGGTAGATAAAGATGAATTATATTTAAAGGCAACATCTTGAAAGCAGAGACTGAACAGTGGAATAAATAAAGCTTTCTGAATTTTTACTTTAAACAAAAATGTCTCTCTTGTTGATGGCTTAGACCGCATTCTTGATACTTATCTAGTCTGACAATCTGTGCCTTTCAACTGGAGATTTTAGTCCATTTTCATTTAATATTATTGATATGATTGTATTTTGGTCTATTACTTTTGTTATTGACTGCATGTTTATGTCCCTTCAAAATTGTATGTTGAAATCCTAACCCCAAATGTGATGATATTAGGAGGCGGAGCATTTAGGATATAATTTAAGTCATGAGGGTGGAGCCCTCATAAATGGGATTAATGCCCTTGTTAAAGAGATGCCTGCGAGCTCTCTTGCTCTGCTCTTCACCGTGTGAACATACAACAAGAAATCAGCTGTCTGAAGCTTGGAACAGGGTTTTCTCCAATGTCTTCCTAAACTGCAAGACCTCTAATATAATTTGACCTCTTCTAGCTTTCAGCCTTGAAGCAGGAAATCTCTTCTAGGTCTTGTGAATACTGCCCTGCATATGTGCAGCTCAATCCTTGACCAATTATATATGAGGAACTTCTACAGACTTCTGGATTTCCCTCACTGTTCAGCTTCTCTTCTTAGGTATGCTGTTCCATACCTGCAGTTTCAGCAGAATGGAACTTTGATCCTCTACTTCCTCAGCCCAGCAATATGACTATTCTGCTTGGGCTCTTTAGGTTGATTTAATTGCAATCTTAATTTTTGGTGTTAATTATTATTGTTTTACTTGTCTTTCTAGTTGTGTTTGTTATACATGAACACATATATGTGTTCTTTTACTTCTAATTTCCAGATGACGTGTTTACTATATATAGTCTATGATTTTATACTAAACACTATTGTTGATATTCATATGTGCTGATGCATGTAGCTGTGGCTTCGTTTTCTATGATCTATCAACATATGAATATACTGAAATATAGTATAGCCATCTTACTGCTGATGAACATTTACGCTACTTCCACTTTTTTGCCATTACAAAAATTTTGTGCAGGATGGTGTTACACACATCTTCAGGTATACACGTGCCCATGTTTCTGTAAGGTCTGTATATCTGCAAGTGAAATTTTTGAAGTCTTTGGTATGGAAATTTTAAAACTTAAAAGATAATTTCAAATAGGTTGTCAAAGAGCTCGTTTCAATATACACTCCGAAACACAGCCCATGAGAGTTTCCATTGCTCAACATACTTATCAATATTTAGTTCTATCCAACTTATAAATTTTAGCCACTCTAGTGGATGAAAATCTTATTTTATTATACTTAATGTGCCTTTCCCTGACTACTAAAAAGGCTAAGCATATTTTCATATGTTTGTGGGTCATGCATATTTCCCCTAGCAAAAAAGTATCTATATATACGTATTGCCCACTTTTCTACAATGTTGCCTTTTTAAATTTATAGGCATTCTGTATATAGTATGGATATTAATAATACCTTGGTTATGATGTTTATCAGATAGCCTCTCCCAGTTTTTGGCTTATCTCTTTCTCTCAATGGTCACTTTTGAAGACTAGAAGTTTTTCATTTGAATATAACCAAATTTCTCTGTCTTTTCCTTATCATAAGAGTTCTTTGTGTCTTGTATAAAAATTCCTCTATACCCCAGAGATGTACCTTTATTCTCCCTTGTTCTTTTCTGAGGTTTTACAATTTTACCTCTCTTATTTGTTATTGTTCCAATTTAATTTGATGTTTGTATATGTTATGAAGCAGAGATTCATATTCACCTTTCCATATCAACAGTATTCCCAGTACCACTTATTGAGGAGTCTCTTTTTTACTCTCTGTTCAGCCACACCAATTCCTTTAATTATCATACTCCCATATTTGAGCATGAATCCATTTTTAAGCCCACTATTCCAGTCCATTGTTACATGTGAACTGGTGGATCTCCTTTTTAGGTTGCTGCTCTAAGTATAGTCCCACTCCCTATATTTTCTGGTCTCTGTGCCTTTTTAGACTTTCTGGCTATAAATCCCAGTTTCATATTCACAAAAAGAGGATCCAGTGGGCCCAAATTAATCAGATGTCTACTCCAAGCCCCATTAGATGTAACATGTTATCAGAGTCTCCACATAGCACATATACGGCCACAAGGGGCCCACCTCTACGTCCAGAGAAAATGAAGCTATTGTAGAAAAAAGAGGCTCTTCAGAGCCTTTTGTTCCCAGGAATGGTAGAAGCATCATACTGTAGCCATTCACAGTCGCAAAAAAGTTTGACCAAATTCTTTTCAGAAGCTTCTCAGCAAAGAGCCCACAAAATAATTCTGACAATAAAATATACTTATTAACAAGACAAGGATTTATTCGAGTGATGATTGATAATACTCCAGAGGGTGCTATGGAAAGAGTATGTGTATGTTGATGGCAGGAACTTACGTCCATACAACTTTTCCAGAGAGCAAATAAGCAGTATCTATCAAACACTTTAAAAAGGTGTAAACCTTGTGATTGAATAATTCTAAGACATTATCTTATGAGACTAATCATTAGTTTATGAAAAGATGTCTTAGGGCAGTTTTCCCAGAAGCAGACCCCAGGCAAGGATTTATTGCCAGTGATTTATTAAGGAAATGCTCCCATGGGAAAGTGGTAAACAAGTAGAGGAAGTAGAAGCAGAAAAAGAGAGGAAGCAAAGTAAGGGTGCGATTTCAGGGAAAGTTCCAGGCAAGCGTCAGCTGATTCTTCAGGGAAACTCAGGAGTTGAAGTCATGCCTCAATGTTGTCCCATCAGAGACAAAGTTCCTGTGCAGTCATAGCTGGACACCTGCCAGTCATTGTTTAAGCACTGAATTTCCAAGGCACTTACTGACGTTGTTACAACAGGTGTTTTATTCACAGAGTTAATTATAATAGCAAAAAGAAACCAAAACAAAACTGAAATGATGTAATTAATAAAAAATAATAAAAATGTAATAATTAAACATCTAAAACTTAATATTTAATACTATTTAATATTTAATAAAATGGCAAAGTGATCATGACCATGCATTTTAAATAGCAAAATATAAAATTATGCATATAGTAAGAGCTAAATTATATTGTAGGAAGAGAGGGATCCCACATTAACATGTATGAATATAAATAAGTAAGTTGCATCAGGCTGGATGCTAAATCCCTTGTGGACTACTGTCAATGGGAAACTATTTGGAAAGTGCTTCTCTCACCTCATCCTTAATTAGTCTAGCCAACATCTGGTTACTTATTCCCTTTTTATAGGACAATATGTGTACCATAGCTTTGACCTAACATGCCTTGATGATCCTAAGTGCTATGGCTGTGTGTGTGTGTATGTGTGTGAGTGTGTATGCTTAATTTCCACAGGATAACACAACGAATTGTTCCATTTGGTACATTCGAAATTGTAACTTGGAGCCGTTGCACAGAAGACAATGGGGTGGATTGGACTAACTTTAGAAAGGCCTCAGTGAGCTAGAGGCCTCATTCTCGCATTGCTATAAAGAAGTACCAGTGACTAGGTAATTTATAAAGAAAAGAGATTTAATTGGCTCATAACTTCACAGGCTGTACAGAAAGCATGATGTTGGCCTCTGCTCAGTTTCCGGGGAGGCCTCAGCAAACTTATAATCATGGCAGAAGGTGAAGGAGGAGCAGACCCCTCACCTGGCTGGAGCAAGAGCAAGAGAGAGAGTGAGCACGGGGGTGCTACACACTTTTAAATAACCATATCTCAAGAGAACTCACTCGCCATCACAAGAAGAGCACCAAGGGTATGGTGCTAAACCATTCATAGGAAATCACCCCCATGATTCAATTACCTCCCAGCAGGCCCCACCTCTAACATTGGGGATTGCAATTTGACATGAGATTGAGATTTGGTGGGGACACATCCAAATCATCAGAAATGCTGAGCTGCTTGGGCCACTGCTGACCACAGGAAGAGCTTCTGATCTGCCATCTCTCAGTAGACAGTGTTTCACAGGTGCTGATGTGGATCTTCACAGAAGAAGCCCCAAGGAGTCTGCTAGGGTAGCATCCTGCATGAGCCAGTGGTTATCCCTGCAAGCAGGACACCTCTTTCAACAGGCACCTCTTTGCTATTTCCAGTCCAAATTATTTCAAGTCAAGTAAAAGCACTACCTAAAGGCCAAATCTGTTCAGATTATCAAATTTTAAAGTTATTTCAAAAGCATTCTCTAACTGAACAACAGCCTTTCACATTTAGATGCCTCAGAATTGGCCAAATGAAGTTTTGTATAACCTCATAATATGTGGCTGAAATTTAGATGAAGCATGAAAAATTTCAGCAAACAAGACTTTAAAATATATACATATAAGAAATAGGAATTTTAAATGGAAATGACTTTTTCAACCTTAACTATAGGATTGGCACTTTCACATTACTGTACAATCCATTTTCTTGGGCAACAAAGAACTTTATCATCCATAGTTTACACCTGATTCAAGCAGCATTTTTCTGATCTCTTTTAAAAAATGAATTCTAGATTATACCAGATTATGTAAATGTATATATATGACCCCATCACATTCTTTACATTAGGGTGTATTTTACTATAGTAATAGTCCTCACAGTAAAGCAGAATCTGAAAATCCATGTGAAACTGTAAATTAAATGTTAGTATCACATTTTATGTTATTGCCTCTAACAAAAATGAATCATTTATTTTAACGTTATTTAAAGGTTATTATTCTAGAGATATATAGCAAGAGCATTATCCTAACTATGGGTAAGAAATTTGCTTTGAAAGATAATTTATTTATTTTAAAAAATTATTTATTTTTTATTGCTTATCAGCTTAAGGAGATTGTGGGCTGAGATGATGGGGTTTTCTAAATTATACAATCATGTCATCTGCAAACAGACAATTTGACTTCCTCTCTTCCTGTTTGAATACCCTTTATTTTTTATGCATTATTCCTCACTTGTGAAATCAACTCTATTCTTCTTTCATGTTTTTCAGATACTATTTATTTTCCAAGACCCAACTCCAATCCCCCCTCTGGTGATATTTCTTCAAATATGTTGGCTTGGATTTCTCCTCATCTCTTCACTTACAGGCACTGCTACACAGTTTACTTCTTGAATGGTCTTAGTTTAATGTATACCTTACATCTTGTTTTGCTCCCAGCTAGACGGTAAAATTAGAGAGGGTAAATACTCTAGATTCTATTCTTGTCTATACAGCAACCATTACAGTTAAGGGATTGTAGTAGGTTTGAATATATATATATATGCATATGTATATGCATGTGTGTATATATATACATATATACACATATATACATATACACACACACATGCATACATACATATATATGCATTGGCTAGTAATACTTTGTCTCTATTCTATAGAAAACGATTTACTGTCTAGTTGGATAAACAGCCAATGAAATTAATGATTGCAATATGTTTGATAGGTAATTTTAGCATGAAGAACAGCCATCATCACAGAGAAAATGTGAAACCACCGAAGGATTTTACCCATAGAGCGACATGATTAAGTTGCATTTTTTTAAAGTCACTGTCAGCATGATGGCTGGAGATGGGGAAGCTATGGTGATAAGCCAGGTACTTGTCTAATGGCAGTGGGATTGTAGAGAGACAAAGAGATTAGATAAATACTTAGGAGGTATAATTAATAGGCACAGTTGTGGAACATATAGGGAGGTTTAAATGGCGGTTTTCAGGATTGAACAGTGGAGTGGACAGACACATTATTTAAGAGAAAAGAAGAACAGGTATGGGAAGATGACGGTTTCATGTTTGATCATGATGAGCCTGCGGTATTGAATACCCAAGTAGAAACATTCAGGAAAATATGCTAAGATGAATGTCACGAGAAAAATGTTTGATGGAGTTGAAGATTTGGAAATCACTTGCATATAAATAGTAATTATAATTTAAAATAATGGAAGTAGATGGGCTTTACCCAAAAAAGAAGGCATGGTAAAAAGAGAAAAGGACCTAAAACCCCAAAAGTACCAACATTTAAAAGGTAAATAGAATAGGAGCTCTCAAGGAAGACTGAAATAAGAGACCAGCAAAACAGAAGGAAAATCAGGGGAGTGAGATCTTTGAAAGACGCGAGAAGACAGCGCTTAAAGGAGCAGTTAGTGGTTTATAATGTCAAATGTTCCCAAACGACCAAACAATAAGAGGACTGAAATGTGGGCATTTAATTTATAAATAAAAGTCATTGGTGACCCAAATGATTGTGGTGATGTAGCAAAGGCAGGGCCAAATGACAGTAGGAGGAATGAATGGAAGGTAAGAGAGTAAAATCATGAAGTAGAGAGAACTCCTTCAATTGTCTATTCTTTTGTCTATTCTATTGACACCTTAGAGTATATTCGAGAGTTAGTTGATTTTCTAAGTCAGTATAAGGCCCAATCAAGATAAAAGTTTATGCTAATTAACTGTTATTTTTAACAACAATCTATTAATCTATTAAGAAGTCCTTAAAATAGATTACAAGGACTTCTTTGATTTGTCTCTTACATGGCTGAATTCCTTGATCTTTGAGGCCACTACCCAGCATCTCATCATGTTTACATCCTGTTACCCAAAAGTACCAGAATGTTTCATGCTTCCAGAGTGTTTCACTTTATACACAGTGCTTTTCTCTGCATGCATTGCATTTTACATCATACTTTCTCCACCTGACAAACTCCTTCACATCCTTTTATGATTCATTCAGGTCTCCTTCTCTTCAAAGCCTCCCATCATATTTTCCTCCTTCGATGTAAGATAGATGCCTCTGATACCAACACCATGCTTTGCATCTGTCTCTTTTATGACAATTATATAGTTCAAATCCACACACTTTGTGTATTTCCTTAAAGGACTTTGCCACATTTTCTTTGAATAGAGACAAATTCCTCAGAAAATCTTAGTTAGCAATGCCTATTTTATTATAATCCACTGGGATCTTATGTATTTTATGTAATTTATGTATCTTATGTATTTTATGTTACAATACCTAAAAATAATTTTTGGTTGTTTCTAATATTAAACAGAAATGACTTGTATTAATACTATCAATATCTGAAATGAACTGTAGCACCCAGTTCCATAATAGAAATAGTTCTTAAGGTCAATTTAACCATTTACTGAATTTTCCCATGTCTCACAAATGTTATCAGCTTTAGGAAATAATGAGTGTGCCACTCTCAGATGAAATTTAGAAGCACTAGGAGCTACCATGTTGGAAATGAATACGGAAAAATAGTTTCTATAGAAAACTATTTTTTCTATAGAAAAATAGTTCTATAGAAAATAAGGATTTGGGAGAAAGTAAAGAATGATCTTTTTGTCCCTCAAGGAAGAAAACAACTCTAATGGTGATGCTATAATGTACAAGAAATGGTAAAAAATAATCATCATCTTCCAAACTATTAGCCATCGTTAAGTGGAAAATAAAAAAAAATAAAGTAAATTCTATAATCTTCAAATTCAGCTGATGTATTGATAAACTAAAATGATAGGAAATAAGACTAAAAATGCATTGTTAGTCAAATGCATGAAAGTGAGATTCCATCCTGAATACAGATGCTAGTCAGATACTGGAATTACAGAGATTGTTATGCAAAATATAATCATTCTGGAGGAAAATAATGTGATCAAGTTTGTTAAAACCTATTCAAACCTATTTTTGTATCTCATTAGAGAATAGAAAAGGTAATTAAACATGTAAAACTGCTACCAAATCCAGTTTCAAAGCATTAAGTCTAGAAATATTTATATTCCTTTTAAAAATAAATCTAACATAGAACTGTAGATTCAGAGAGTACGAAGCAGAACAGGATAAATAATGCATCCAATTTAGTTAATAATTTTTCTGTTTTTTCTCTGGACTGAAACTCTGCACAGGCGTGGAAGAAAATTGCTTCAGAAACTATGAGAAAGGAAATCAAGCTAATAATATGGAATTGGACCAAACATAGACTATGATGTCAAAAGGATTTTTTTTCGGAATCAATAGGTGATGAAAGACTTATGAAAATCATCCAGAGATTTATTTGATCAAAACCAGATGGCTTCCCAACCAGGGCAGCTTTGTAGTAAAACTAGTCAATTTTCGTATGGTTGGTGCTCAAAGCATGCCTTTTTTTTGTAACAACAAAAGTAATTGCCTTTCAGTTTCCAAAATATAGCGTGTTAATATTATTTTTAAAGATTTTGAATTGGTAACACATTCACACTTTTCAATATGAAAGCAATACAGTAGAAAGTCTGACTGCTCTCTTTGTCCCTCATTCAAACTTTTGTGAGTTTCTTGTTGCATATCCTTTCAGTTTCTTTATGAAAATGAAAGTGAATATGAATACATCATAGTGTTTTCCCCCTTTTTACCCACAAAACGTTATAGCCACTGTTTCTCACTTTATTCTTATTATTAAATGCATATATTGGAAATCTTTCTATGGCAATAGCATTTTCAGATTTATATGAATTAGATTGGGAAAATATATACTATCTCATAGTGTTTATGATCTTCTAATTTTCACTGTTTCCAAATTGCTTTTACTTTTTTTCAGTTTTACATTTTTGCCTTCTTTTTTTTGATAGAGTTAGATTGTGGTTTATCTGTCTTATGATTTGTTGAAATACAAATAAGTACACATAAAAATATATACATATATAGTTTTAATGTATACATATATAATTTACATATATAGTACACATATATAATTTTAATGGAAATTCCACTATACATTAATTTGGAAAAACTGACTTCTTTATAATTTTTGTCTTCCCATCCAAGAACAATGATATGATCTTAATTTTGCCCAATCTTTTTGTCATTTAGCAAATTTTATTTTTCATGTTTGTTCCTTACTTTCTAATTAAATATCTTACCCTTCTTTTGAATGCTTGAATAGTAGGAGTCTAACAGTTGAATATTCTTCTTTATATTTAGAATGGTTCAAAGTGCTGGATTTCTTTTTCTTTTTTTGTTTTTGCAAAACATAGTTATTAAGTGAAAGTGTTTTGGAGTCCATTAGGTTGTCTTTGGACCCATACCTCACCATGTTCTAACTGTAGGACTTTGGGCAAGTTATCTAATCTCTGTGAGCTTCATTTTTCTCATCTTTGATATGAGAATGATTATAATAATAGTGCCTTTATCATAGGCTTGTTGTGATAATTAACTGAGTAATAGATATAATGGCCTAGTAATGTTTCCTGGCATAAAAAGCACATGGAAATGATGATAATGATAAAGTAGAAGAGCCACTTGATTTGATCACCCTTGCAAGAAATGTGCAAGGGGTGGGTATGTGTGTTTATGTTTGTCTCAATAAACATCTGCTTAAACAAGTTCAATTTGCTTCCCTTTAATTGTCACAAAACTAACTTATTACCAATTATCCTCTTTTTCAAGACAAAGTTGAAGAATACACCCCTTATTCCTCTTTCTCACATACTTCCAACTCATGAGCCAGTCCTGTGGTTTCTCCTGTAAAATATAATCTGATTCAGACTCCTGTGCATACTCTCCAATGCAAACACAGCATTCAAAACCTTCATCTCCAGCGTAGTCTGTTGTATTCTCTTCCTAACACTTCTTCCTAGCTCCATCTCTCATCCTCACACAGGCTTTTCATATAGTAGCCATAGCATTTTTTTTTTTAATTTAACTTAAATTAGATTTCGTTATTCCTTGCAAAAACTTCCTAGTGGCTTTCCATCAGATGAACTCCAATTTATCTGCAGTGGCTTAATGGACCTCCATGATGTGACTTCTGTCTGTATTTCCAATGCAAACTGGCACTCAGCTCCTCCCTCAATCCACACCAACCACAATGGCTTTTCTGCTGTTCCTTGGACAGCCATGATCTTCCTGCCACAAGACTTTGTATTTGTTTTTTGTTGTTGTTGTTGTTGTTTGTTTGTTTTTTTAATATTAAAATCTAACCCTCAAATCTACTATATAGATGGTTTTCTCACGGTTTTTAGGTCTTGGCTCAAATGTGGGGTTGTCAGATTAGAAAATAAAAATGCAAGACACCTAGTTAAATTTGAATTTCAAATAAACAATACGTAATTGCATACTCTATGTCCCAAACATTGCATGTGACATATTCATGCTAAAAAGTTGCCATTTATCAAAAATTCAAATTTAATTGCTCATCCAGCATTTTATTTGACCACATTACAATTATCTCCTCCGAGAGGTCTTCTCTGATTACTCTGTATACAATAGACTCCTCCTTTTCTCTCTTACTCTCTAATTTCCTACTAGCTTTATTTCCTACTAGCTTTAGTTTTCTTCTTAGCACTTAAAACCACCTGAAGTGTTTTTTACTTTTTGTGTTTATGGGAGAATTTTTCTATGTAAAAATGTAGATTTTATGAAGACAGAAAATTTGTCTTTTATTAAACCCTATTTCCAATGCTCAAATATAATGGATGCTCAAAATATATGCAATGAATGGGTGGCAAACAATTATGCCAAACCTAACACACTCAAGATCCTTTCGTACATTTTTTTTTAACATAGACTATTTCTAAAGAAATTTAAGGGTAATTCTGTCATACAGACTGGGACAATTTAAAAATCAATGTGAGACTGTTCCTTAAGACACCTTCACGGCCAAACAATAAAACATCATCTTCTTCACTTTTATGTTACCCTTATGCAACATCCAGTCTCAGTTAAGATTCCTTCTTAGATGATTAAAAACAAATTAAAATCTAAAGCAGAACATTAACTTGTAGATGTAGGAGAAAATTAGAATTCAACCATTAGAAATATGAAGTCTCAGAAACATAAAAGATTTTCCCAATGCCATAAAGTTAACATAAGCTAACTTTTTAAAAATACATTTTACTGTTTTATCTCTTCTCTGTTACAAGTTCTGTGAAAACTAAGCCTTTAGCTATTCAGTTGACTGACTGATTGCTTACAGCACCTTCAAAAGTCCTGACACATAGTAGATACTCAGTAAATATTTGTGGTTGCTGATGAATCGATGAACTCCTGTGACCTTCAGCCAAATGGTCTTCCATAATATATGACATATTGTTATAATTAACCATGATGGGCATTTACTTAATTAAATCAATTATTTCATTTAAAAATCTGAAGAAAAAAATTTATCATATTATAAATAAGCCCCAAGGTATTGGCATTTAATTAAGTCACAATATCCACATATAAAAAGAAAATCCCATCTTTAGTAATTAATTGACTCAACCCTCATAAAATTATATATGAGAAACACAAAGCTTTACATTTTCTTTAATTTATACAAGAGGAGATTTATGAGATCAAATACTACTAATGAACGTCTTTGGGGCATATCAAATAATAATCTGTCTTCAGTATATTTCAATGGTCATAAAACGTGCGCTCATTGTCTTGCTAAAAGAACAACTGCTTTGCCAAAGGATTTGATGACAAAAGACAATTTTATGAAAGCGAAACAGAGCAAGTATTATATCTTCAAAGGTGAGCTGTGTTTTCAGAAGTGTAAATCAGGGGATTTTTGTGTGTACCAGAGACATATGAGTGACAGAGAAGCACAGGGAAGGTGGTCCACCTAAATGCTTATAGGGTCTGATAGATAAATGAGTAAAAAAGGATATCAGAAGAATATATGTTTTACCTAAAACTATAATCTCTACTCATCAAGAAGAAACATGGCCCTACCATGACCAGATCTTTCAATTTTTCAAAAGAAGTTAAAGTTTCTGATTTTGTAAAAATAGGAAATAAGTTGTGTTATAAATATCATATAAGCCAAACAAAATCGAGGGTTAGACTGAATATGAATGTGAGAGATGAAATAAACATACAGAAAAAAGAAGCTGAATATATAGATAATATAGGGAGTAAAACAATCACTTTTTAAAATTTAGCTAACATAACTGGAAAGATAAAATAATTATATCCATAAAAAATGCTATTAAATTATTTTTTAAAAAATGAAAGAACTTTAAAATGAAAAACATAATAGTCAAAATGTAAAATTAATTGTGTGGAAAAAAATCACTTGAATGAACGGAGGTTAAAGTCAAAATAGTCTTTCAGGCATTATAACAAAAAGGCAATCAGAGAGAAAAAAATAAGAGAATTAGAAGATCAAGGATCTCTTTCCTCTATGTTATAGGAGTTTCAGGAAAAGACAAATGTGAAAATGGAAGGGAAGACACTGTCAAATCAATAGTGCAGAATAATTTCCCCAAAGTGTTGGAAATGAATTTCTAGTTTGAAAGAACCACCAAATGCCCAACAGAATACATTTTTAAAGATCCACATTTCATTGTAAAACTTCAGAAGACAGGGAATAAAAGAAACCTCTTAATATTTTCAAATGGACTTAGTAGCCCCTCAGTGCAGAACTATAGCTCATAAACAATGAAACAGACATCAGAATGATGTCAGGTTTCTCAACTGCAATCCTAAATCCTAAAATGGCCTCAATGCTTTCAAAATTCTATGGAAGACTGATTTTCAAGCTAGGATTCTAAACAAAGTCAAACTATCTATAATTATGGCAAAATTGTCATCTTCACACAAATATTTAGTAACATACTTTCTATGCTACTTTAAATCAAGAAACAAGGATATATATAATTCAAGAAATGGGAGATTCAACAACAAGAAAAACGATGTTCTAAAACAACAAGTATACTGTAGTCTTGGAGAGGAATTAGTTCAGACGGGAGCAGGAGAAGAAAGGTTAAGGGAAAAGGAAGTCTCCGGTACAGATGTGAGGAGTGCAGAGTGTTTCTGTGTCAGAGCAGCACTTTGTTTTGCAGGATGTGAGTGAGAGAGAGAGAAGCAGAGAGACGCAGAGAGAGAGAGAGAGGAGGAGGAGGAGGAGGAGGAGGAGGAGGAAGAGGAAAAGAAGGAGGAAAGACAGAGAAGTTGAGGTTATTCACAAGGAAGTTATGATAATTATCAATGTGGGGATCTATGCTGAGGAAGGATACAGTGGAGACCATGAGTTGTCATACAGAGCAAATGGAAAACTCTGTCTTGAATCTTCAACTCTGTCTCCTAAATTTTAGACTGATTCCCTATCACTTTATTTGCATGTTTACTTGAGTACTCTGTAGGTCCTTAAGCAGAATTTCCCAAAAGGAAGCCATCATTGTCCCTAGATGTTCTTCTCCTCATGTAATCCCTCTTGAAATTAATGATTTATAATCCAGAACCAGGAAGTTATGATTATTTTCCTGCAACTGAAACATACGAAATATTTCCAAAGTACATTATTTCCTTTTCATCTTCCCAGACATTGCCTTAAAGTTCTCATCACTCTTTACTGATCTTTTATTATAGCCTCCTACTTTTTCCCCTCCTCCTAATTTCTCATTCTTTCAATATATCCTCTACATTGATTTTATTATTCCCCAGAAGAAACCATTTAATAGTCTCTTGTTCCCATAGAACAATGCTCATCATGGCTAGTAAAATATTTAAAGAGAATTTCAATCTATCTTCGAAGCTTCATTTCCTATTGTTCCAATCCCCCTAAATGACTTGACACTACCTAACGTACTTTTCCTCAGATCCTTGCCTAACTAAAATACCCCAAAAGTGAGTAGGGCTGGAAAAATGATTCAGAAAATGATCCATTCATTCTTAGCTATAAAAAAACAATGTGAATGACTCATGCATTAAATCGTTGTACTGATGGTTATTTTGTAACTATATGTATTTCTCACAGCAACTCTGGATTTTGGGATTATTATCATTTTACAGGTGAAGAAAATTATTCTCATGAAAGTTAGTCAATTTGATCAAGATCATAAAGCAGTAAATGACACAGGGCCCATATTAACCAAAATTCTATGTAAATTAAAAGCCCATTTTTCAGAGATGGCATGATCTTGTATATAGAAAATTCTAAGGAATCCACTAATAAACATTTTAGCAAAGTTGCAAGATACATCAAATATACAAAAATCAATTGTTTATACACTAGTATTGAATAAATCTGAAAATAAAATAATAAAATATTCCATTTACAATAGCATCAAAAATTGAAATATTTAGGAACAAATTTAAAAGAAAAAGTTCAAGGTTTGTACAGTGAAAACTAAAATAACATTATTGAAATGAATTAAAGAAGACCAAATAGATGGAAAGGCATCTCATGTTCATGAAAAGATTTAACATTATAAAGATAGCAGTATTCCTCAACTTTTTCTACAGATTCAATGCAATCTCTATCAAAACCCTAGCTGTCTTAGTTTGCAGAAATTGGCAAGATGATATTAAAATTCATATGGAAATGCAAAGGACTCAGAACAGCAAAACAATTTTGAAAAAGAACAAAGTTCGAGAACTCAAACTTTAAGATTTTAAACTTACTACAGAGTTACCATGATCAAGACAGAGTGGTATCAACGTTAAGGATAGACATAGACCAATAAATCAATGGAACAGATTAGTTTCAGAAATAAACCCTCACATTTATGGCCAACTGATTTTCAACAAAAGTGCCAAGACAATTTAATATGAAAAGAATAACTTTTTAATAGATAAAGCTGGTACGTTGTCAAATGCGAAAGAATCAATTACAACTACCTCATGCCACACACAAAAATTAACTCAAAATAGATCAAAGACCTAAATGTAAGAACTATAAAACTCTTAAAAGAAAACATAGGCATAAATCCTTAGCCTTGGGTTAGGTGATGGGGTTTCTTAAATATGACACCAAAAGCATAAGCAACAAAAGAAAAATAAATTGTATGTCATCAAAAGCAAAAGCTTTTGTACTCCAAAGGACACTATTAAGAAAGTAAAAAGATAGCCCACAGAATTAGAGAGAATATTTGCATGTAATATATTTCATTTGGGACATAAATTCAGAATATATAAAGAACTCTTGTAACTCAATAATGAAAAGACAGATAACCCCATTTTTAAAAAAGCAAAGAATTTGAATAGCCAATTTTCTAATAAGATTTAGGAATGGCCTACAAGCACATGAAAAGTTGTTTAAAATCATTAGTCATGAGGAAAATGGAAATCAAAACCACCATGAGATACAACTTCACACTTGCTAGGACAGCTATAATAATAATAATAAAAAAGTAGAAAATAACATGTGTATGAGATTGAGGTGAAATTGAAACCGTCCATATTTTGCATTTTTTCATTGTTGATTTATATTGCTGATGGGAATGTAAAATTGTATGGCTGTTTTGTAAAACAGTTTAGCAATTTCTCAGAAAGTTAAACATAGAATTACCATATCACGCTGAAATTCCACTAGTAGGTATATATCCAAGATGTTCAAAAACATAATCACACAAAAAGTTTTACATGTTAGTAACGCTATTCATAATGGTCAAAAGATTAAAATAACCCAAATATCAATGATGAATGGATACACAAAATGTGGTATAACCTATATAATTGCCCACTGAAATTAGTGAAGTACTGATAATGCTACAACAAGGGTGACACTTGAAAACATGCTAACTGAAAAAGCTAGACACGAAAGGCCATGTATTGTATGATCCCATTTATATGAAATGTCCAGAATAGCAAATCCATAGAGACAAAAAGTAGATTAGTGTTTGCTAGAGGCTTGGAGGTGGGAGGTGAGAAACAGGGAGTTATTTGTAAGAGGTTTATTTTTGCGGTGATACAAAGTGTTCTGGGCCGGGCACGGTGGTTCATGCCTGTAATCCCAGCACTTTGGGAGGTGGAGGCCGGCGGATTACCTGAGGTCAGGAGTTTGAGACCAGCCAGGCCAACATGGCAAAAACCTGTCTCTGCTAAAAGTAGAAAGAAAAAAAAAATTAGCTGGGCATGGTGGTGGGCACCTGTAAACTGAGCTGCGCAGGAGGCTGAGACAATGAGAATCCTTTAAACCTGGGAGGTGGAGGTTGCTGTGGGCCAATATTGCGCCATTGCACTCCAGCCTGGGCAACAAGAGTGAAACTCTATCTCAAAAAATAAATAAATAAATAAATAAATAAATAAATACTATTCTGGAACTACATAATGGTGATGGTTGTACAACTTTGTGAATATACTTAAAATCAGCGAATTGTATAATTTAATAGTGTTAATATTACGCTATGTGATTTATGTTTTCCATGTAAAAAAAAATGGTTATTTGGTTCAGAGTATGACCATCATTCACCAATGAGCCCAAATGTTTAAGACCAAAAACTAGAACTTTGCTGGAGATTTCCAAGGTGGCAGAAATTAGGAAAATAAAATAGGTTTTAGCATTTAATCAAAACAAACAAAAGGCTTGCCTCTACTTGCAGAGTTCAAAAGTGCACCAAGCAGGGAGAATGTCCATGAGAGAATGGAACAATAGGAAATAGGACAGTTGTTTTGTATGCTGGGGGTGTGAGATGCATATGGGGGACTAATGGGTAATATTTGGGAAAATATAGACAAGGGTCTATTATGATAGGATAAGGAAATAAACCAAGTAGTTCTAAAACTAGCATTACTTAAAAGTCAGCTGGGAAAATTTTGAAAGTTGTACACTTTCCTAGTTGCTATCACTGCAGAGCTGCTGATTCTATGCATCTCAGAGGGTCCATAAATCCATCATTCCAGGTGATTCTAATGTGAATCCAGGTCCCACAAATGCTCTTGTAGGCAATGTCTGTAATGTAAGTCCTGGTAAGTACTGAGGAGGTTCTGAATTAAAGCAGTAGTAATGAAGGTATAAAGGAAAGAAAAGATTAGAAGGACATTAGAAAGGCTTAGTAAAATTCATTTCACAAACTCATTCTTTCAACATATTTTTATTAAATGAGGACCTGCTCTATAGGAAACGAAGGGTCTAAAATGGCAAAATCAATCCTCACAGAGCTTTTAATCTGTTTGACAAAATATAGGATTACAAAAGAGGAAGAATTTAAGTGATAATGTTAGGCTTTCTAGAGAGACTGGCTGAATAAGTGGTTGATGTTGGCACCATTCATTAGAATACGGAATATAATGATAGTAGCAGCAAGCCTCTGTGTGCCAGATACGGACTTTACCCACATTCACTGATATTGAATGAGTGCCTCATAGTGGGCATATCTGAATCATCATCCCTGTTTTGGAGTTGTGCAAACTCTGGCACTGGGAGGAAAGCCCGCTGCCTCATGTGCTACACCAGGGGTTGAAAAGATGGGGCCATATTTAAACAAGTTCTGGCTCTAGAGAGAGCCCATCATGAAGTCAATGCTCTACTCACTTTTGTTGGATTACCCCACCCTAACTCCCATCACCAGAGCCCTCGATATTTATTCTAGATATGATACTCTTCATTTTAGGTCTACAGTTGAGTTTCAGGACGTCCATGAATCCTTGAAATGGAATGGAAATTGTACAGGTGTGTGTGTGCTCACTTGCATTCTTCTTGGAGAGAGACTCCATAGCTTCAGTAAAATGAGTCTATATCCAAAAATGTTTAAAAATCCATATTCCCCATCCATTTAACCCATTTCATCACATGTATGAAGAAATTTGTAGGAGAATGCTCTCTGTGCATAATTCTCATTATGATGCTTTAGCCTGGAAGCCCCTCCTCTCCCACCCTCCTTCCTAACTCTCTCAGGAACGCATTGTCAATCAACATACCAAGTCTTTCTGCATGGTGCATCTAACCTTAATGCCACAACTGAGGCCTTCCAATACAGAGAAAAGCATGGGTCTGTTCCTTTGCCATGCTTTTTAATACTAAAGTTTTTTCTTGTCTCTAAATACATTACTACTAAATTTCATGAATTTACTAACATGTCTAAAAGTGACTTTTCTGAGCCGCTTGTCTCACATCTTGCATACTCGCTTTGCTCTCCTGCAAAGTTTATCCAACCACAGTTCCCACTGACTTCAAAGAGAACTCTCCCCTTGAAGGGGCACCACAGGTTGAGGGGGCCACATCAGTTGGTACTTGAGTATCTCTGTGGTGTCTGCTTTACCTAGGAGAGGCATGTTTCTTCTAATAGTAGCCCAGTCTTCCAAGACAAAGTTCTAATTTCAGAACATTTTCCAGTTAGGTTTAATTTTTAAAGAACATTTCGTGGTAATTGTATTAGGCTGTTCTCATATTGCTATCAAGAAATACTTGAGACCATGTAATTTATAGAGAAAGAGGTTTAATTGACTCACAGTTCTGTAGGGTGTATAGGAAGCATGATGTTGGTATCTGCTTGACTTCTGGGAAGGCCTCAGGTAACTTAGAATCACAGCAGAAGGCAAAGGGGGAGTAGGCACTTCACATGGCCATACCAAGAGCAAGAGAGCAGGGGGAGGTGCCATACACTTTTTAACAATCAGATCTCATGAGAACAGATTCATTGTCATGAGAACAGCACCAAGGAGATGGTGCTAAACCATTCGTGAGAAATCCACTCCACCATCCAATCACCTCCCACCAGGCCCCACCTTCAACATTGGGAATTACAATCCAACATGAGATTTGGGTGGGGACATTCCAAACCATATCAGTAGTTTTTCAAAAGCAATATCTATTGTTGCTGCATATCTTGGGAGTTGGGGGAAAGAAGGAAGAGAGAGACATTTTAAAGGCCAACTCGGTATTAGAGCATTTTTTTTTTTAATGTGGCTAATGAGTCACCAGTATTAGAACCACCAAGGATTCTTGTTAAAAACTACAGATTTTGGCTTACTACAGTGGCTCACACCTGAAGTTCAAGCTTCTTGGGAGGCAGAGGTAGGAGCATTGCTTGAGCCTGGGAGCCCAGAAGTACAAGGCTGCAGCATGTTATGATTGCACCACTGCACTCTACCCTGGGCAACAGAGTGAGACCCTGTCTCTAAAAAAAACACAACACACACACACACACACACACACACAGACACACACACACACAGACACACACACACACAAATGTTCTGAACTGAGCTCTTCATTGTTAACAAGCTCTCCAGAGATTCTTATGTGATCTGGAGGTGGCCTAAACGGCTGCGAAATATCAGAAGCTAGATTTCATAGTGGAGTATTGAAATTGTGGGATGCTGTATCATATTTCTAGAGGTTGTTCAGTCAAACTGTTAGTTCCCTTTAATTCCTATACAACCTCAAGGGCAGAGAGATTGATGCAGACTAGAGGCAGGCACTGGGTGGTCCCCTATTGCCACAGGGCTTTCAGAGTCACTACTAAATCCCACCTTGAAGCAAATGCTGTGGCTTGGAGAGTCCAGCTTACACTTTCTCACAGTGCTGACTTCCTTGCAGCAGGTTTAGCAGTGTAAGCTTTGCAAGCCAAGAGGCTCTATTGGGGTAAACATATTTCAAGAGCTTATGAGAAAAAGGGTTTCAGGGGCATAGAGATGAAAGAAAGAATTGTTTTTAAATCCCCCTCCTTGTGTCATTTCACTCCCAACTATTTACCCTGGACTGAACTCAAAAGTGAAAGTGGGGAAGAAAGACCCAGCTTCCAAAACTGAACAATCTAGATAGTTAAATAACTATGGAAATGCCCTCCCTTCCTTTGCCCAACTGCCAAATCTCACTTTGATCTCCTTAGTTTTCAGTCAATTCTTCAAATACCCTCCTAACTCAATCTTTTCGGTCCTCTGACTCTCTCAAAGGCTTAACCTCCAGCTCACCCCCAAACGCCCTCCTATCTTGCTCAATCCCAGAACCACCCACAATCTCCGTTTTAATGACTCATCCCAACAGGCACAATCTCCCACAGAGCCAACCTTTGGGCTCTGCTCATCCTCTCCAATGAACAGCAGGTGCAGAGTCCTCCTTTGTTCTTTGGTCTCCTGCAGCAATTAAGAAGAGAACTAAAGGGCCATTTGCTGAGTGAATCGTGCTGGTCAGGAGCAAGCAAGCCCGAAGAGACTGCTTACTTTTCTCTAATTTGCTTTGATAGAGCTGCCACAGGGCTGCATGTGTTACAGTCACAACACTCCTAATCATAACCAAACTCTAATTTTAAAAAGAGCTAAATTCCATGCGGCTGGCCCTGTGTTAACTGCTTTAAATACAGCATGCCATTTAATCAGTTCAACCATTCAGTAACTTGAACTCCATTATTTCCCCCATTTTAGAGATGAGAAAACTGAGGCTTAAAAGGGTTAGGTTACACAGTTAAAATGTAATACAATTATTAATTCATGAAGCTGAGATTCAAATTCAGGACTGTTTGATTCCATAGTGCAAACCCTTTAACAGGATTATGTCAGTTTTGTATCAAAAGTATGGTTTTGCCTGCAAATAACAAAATACCTAAGACAAGATGGGGTAGCTATTTCAAATAACAAGACTAAAGTCACATGTTTCCAGGATTAGCGAAGTCATCAGCTCTTCAGTGTCAGGGCATGGGTCATATTCTGTGAACTGTTCTAGCCTTTACCCTCAGGATCATAAGATGGCTACCATGTTGCCAAACATCATTTCTTCCTGTGAAAACATCCAACGGCAGAAAATAAATGGGGAAGATGTCTCTCATTACATGTGTCTTTTTTTGTTTTCCCCTGAGATGGCGTTTCACTCTTGTTGTTCAGGCTGGAATGCAATGGCACGATCTCAGCTCACCGCAACCTCTGCCTCCCAGGTTCAAGCAATTGTCCTGCCTCAGCTTCCCGAATAGCTGGAATTACAGGCATGCGCCACCACAGCCGGCTATTTTTGTATTTTTAGTAGAGACAGGGTATCCCCATGTTGGTCAGGCTGGTCTCGAACTCCCGACCTCAGGTGATCCATCTGCCTCGGCCTCCCAAAGTGCTGGGATTACAGGCGTGAGCCACCGTGCCCGGACTACATGTATCTATTTTGAACAAGAAGAAAAATATTTTCCAGAATTCCCCAACAAACACTCCCTTCTTAGTTGCTGGCCAGAACTGAGTCACCTGCCCTACCCTTCCTTAAGCAGTTGCTGGTGAAAGGGAATAGGATTGTCTCGCCTTGTTTAAGTCTAATCGTGATTTACCCTATGCAGCCTGACAAAGAGCCTACCTCCCCCAGGCACACTGCTACTCACATGAATGCCTGAAAAAAAATCTGTTAGCAGAGAATGAGAGGGCAAATGGCTGTTCTGTATAGCAGTGCCCCCCACACGTATTTTTCCATTTTGCCCCTTAACTCTCCCAGATAATCCAGATTTCCATTTGTTTATCCAGGTTGCTGAATCTCCTGTCCAGTATGAAAATGCACCTTGTATTCTATACAGTTTTAACCAATGAGAAAAAAAATACTAAGTATGAAAATTTTGGTGCATTTTGTTTGTTTGTTTGTTTGTATTTATTTATTTATTTTGAGACAGAGTCTTGTTCTGTCACCCAGGCTGGAGTGCAGTGGTGCAATCTCGGCTCACTGCAACCTCTGTCCCCCAAGCAATTCTCTTATCTCAGCCAGCTGAGTAGCTGGGATTACAGGTGCATGCCACTTCTCCCGGTTAATTTTTGTATTTTTAGTAGAGATGAGGTTTCACCATGTTGGTCAGACTGGTCTTGAGCTCCTGACCTCAAGTGATCCACCTGCCTTGGCCCCCCAAAGTGCTGGGATTACAGCCATGAGCCACCACGCCTGATCAAATTTTAGTTTCTTTTAATCAAATATGAAATATGTGAGTCAAATGGTAATGATTTGGCTATTATTCTCAAATAATCATCAGACTAAAAAAGGTCAAATTATCTTTCAACTTATAATGTTCCAACTCTATGTCACATAATCCTCTTCCATATTTTTTTACTGACATTTCATAGAGCTTCTATTTTCTCTTATAAACTTCTTATTTCTCAAAATTTCTTCATCGTCTACCTCCGCTTTGTGTGACAACAGTTATTTATGGATGAGAGAGGTTATAAATTTTTCTGTTATTTTTTAATTATCCAAATACTTCCACAAAACATAATGCTATTTTTATGTTATTTTCCGAGTTGGTCCAATACCTTCACAAAATATAAATTGACCTGAATAATTGGAAGTTTATGTCATTGGGTAGTTCATCACACTGAGACATTCTGATTCTAAATGTTGGGTAACTGGAAGCTTCTAAATAAGAAGGATACTTTACTTATGTGTAATTTCTTTTCTTGTCTATTTTATGTAACAAATCTCTTCAACCCATTGGGACCCCTTTGCAGTAGAGAAGCTTCTGTCATCTTGCGTCTCCCACAGCCCTGGCTCATACATACCATACATAGTGCTGCAGGTGCATTTACATTCTTGCTTCTAGCAGTTCTTTCACATCTCCAAGTTGACCTGACTCGACTAATCCCCCATTTTGTTTTATTTTAAAACATCAGTTAGAAGCCTTTTGAAACTTACCTGTTTTTAGAAAAGTACCACTCATTCTAAATCATTCTTTCCACTCCAGAACTCACAGAATTATATTTTCAGGTTAAAAAGAATATTACAATAATATTGCCAACTTCTTCCTTTTTTTTTTTTTTTGAGACAGAGTCTTGCTCTGTCGCCCAGGCTGGGGTGCAGTGGCCAGATCTCAGCTCACTGCAAGCTCCCCCTCCCGGGTTTACGCCATTCTCCTGCCTCAGCCTCCCGAGTAGCTGAGACTACAGGCGCCTGCCACCTCGCCCGGCTAGTGTTTTGTATTTTTTTTTTTTTTTTTTTTTAGTAGAGACGGGGTTTCACTGTGTTAGCCAGGATGGTCTCAATCTCCTGACCTCGTGATCCGCCCGTCTCGGCCTCCCAAAGTGCTGGGATTACAGGCTTGAGCCACCGCGCCCGGCCTCCATTTTATAAATTAGAAAACTTGGGCCTGGATGAAGTGAGGCTGCTTGTTCACCATCATGCAGCTCCTTCAGAAGATTTTCTGCTCCACAAACTAACAAGAATAGGGATGACAGAAGCAAATGGGACAGCTGATGGGGCATCAGTGAAGGGAAAGAGTAGAAGATCTAGGAGTCCTGGGGCAGGGCAGAGGAGAACTTCCATCTAAGGGCTGAAGAAGCGGGGTGGCATGGACTTAATGTTTCCTTGTCCTTGACTGTAGACCCTCCTCTCACCAACTTGCAAATAACTCCCCTCCAAGAAGAGTTCCATGCTTTTGACCATGACCATCCCCAATTCAGCGCTGCTAGGCAATCCATTACTAAATTCTGCAGGGTAAACAACTTTGTTTTCTGCAAAACTCATCTCAAGAGAAATAAGCCTATAAATGAGATTGCATTACTTGTGTCTGTTAATTGCAAGTGACTGAAACTCATATTTCAATTGTGCATTAAGCAATGAGGCTCAGATAACCAAAAATGTTACCCGGATTCTTGCTCACCATCCATTTTCTCTACTTTCCATAGTGATATACCAGCCTCATTATTTCATAGTGATGATGAACTTGTTAAGAACACTCACAGCCTCACTGGCAAAAGGAGAATTGACCCCTACTTTCCCTAGTTCCCCAAGCCCAGTGTGAGTCATGGGCCTATTTTTCCACCAGAAAAAGATACTGCAGGAGAAGATAATTACATGGGATCTGCAAGACCTCAGTAGCTGCCATGTCCCTCCTGGATGGGAGCAGGAGAAGACCTTCTTAGTAGACAGGAAGAATGGTGAGGTGCTGAGCAAATAAATTATTAATTGTCCACTACAAGCTTGTGTTTGGGAGGCAGTGATAAAAGTGTTCTACTCAGTAAATATTTCTTTAACCTCAAGGGAATATAATGGTATTTCAGGGCTTTATAACATATAAGTATAGATAAATAGATGTCAGATAACCAATAACTGTAAGAAATTTGACATAGGGAACCAAAAACAACAAATGTAAAGTAACCAAATCAGTACTCATGAGAATATCCTATTGATCTCAGCACAGATATGTCATGTTTTAATTAAACTTGTGACATTTGCTTTGAATACCTATAGAATGTCATCATTTAAATAAATATATATACATAGTTGTATTTAGATTTGTTGTGTTTAATTGCATTTAGATTACTTAGTTGCATTTGACAGAACCTTCCAATATTTTAAATATGGATACACACTCACAAATGTATACATATAAATTATAAATATATAACATTTATTTTACAAGTATTAAAATCCCAATTCAAAGTAACTTAAACAAAAAAAGAAGCCGATTTGTTTTCATCATAAATGTCCTGGAGATAGTTGCAGCTCCATCCTAGAGTGGTTTGAATTTTTCCTGACTGCTTTGGATTCTGATTGATAAAGAAATGCATTTATCTCCCTCCTTCTCATGACTGGATATTCCTAATTTTTAAAAATCTTTTGTTTTGATGAAATTAGTTTTAAGTTATAAATTTTCCTATTAGTTATATTTAACATGCCTTCATATAGTTATTGTTTATATTTTCTGTTCTGGAATTGCCTGTACATACAATTTGCCCATTTCTCTATTTGATGGTGTGACTTTTTCTTACTTTTAGGGAATAACTTTATTTTATTTTATCAGAGTTGAACCTTTGCCTGTTATTTATTTGCAAATATATTCTTGCTATGTTTGTTTTATGTTATCTCTTGCAATCCAACCTTTGTTTTTATCTGCTCAAATCTATTATATTTGCCTTTATGATATGTATTACATTATTTATAACCAAAAGTTATCCAAAATATTCTTGTGTGGTTTATTCTGATAAATGATATTTTATTTTTCTAATGAGATTTTTCATTCATCTGGAATTTACTTTTATACTTTGTAAGTTGAATATCAAACTTTATTTCCTTCTAAATTGATAGTCAAAATATATTTATCAAATAATATTTATCAAATATTATCAGTCAAATAGTCAAAAAAGTATTTCTCAACTAAGCCATTCTTTTCTCTATAGAATCGAATAGAATCTCTAGCATATGTTTAATTCTCATGTATACTCAAGCTTATCTGGCGCCCTCTGTTCAACTCTGTTGCTCTACTCGCTCATTCCTTTTTTTAATCAGTACATTTGTTGACAGTTTTAATATCTGGGGTAAGACAAATCCCCTTCTATTACATATCTTTTTCAATATTTTCTTAGCAATGTTATATATGGTTCTTTAACATGGCATTTGATGTCCATGTTTGTCTCTACAATTCCTCCCCCACCCCCGCCTTTACCCTTCTGCTCTGTATGTTGGGATTCTGACATCTGTGGACTGTTTCACCCTGAATCTCTTGCCTCTTGTTTCCATTTGAGTTTGGCCAATGAGAGACACTGACAGAAAACTGAATGGCAGGCAAGGTCTTTGCTCCCTCAGTTCCTTCCCAGCAGGGATACCAGTCCCTCCCAGCTTCCCTCCTGTAGGCCACAGTTCTCCAGTGATCCTCTCCTGCAGCTATGATTGGGATTCTGGTTGCAACTACCTCTCCTGTCCCCTTTAGGCCTGGGAATGGTAATGTGAGTTCCAAGTGGCTTGACTGTCTCCTGTGGGTCCCTCTTCAC
>NW_012114599.1:13629939-13640274 GCF_000951035.1 Colobus angolensis palliatus | reverse complement strand
ATATTTGCTGTCATTTCCATCTTGTTTTATGTTAATTTTTAATATACTTCTTTTTTTCTCATTTTTTTTACTTTTATGGTCTTAATCAAATTATTATTGTGTTCTGTTTATTTTGATTTGTATTTAAATTGTCCCCTACCAACAATTAGAAAATAGTAAAATGTGTTTAACTTTCTTATGAAAACCCATACTTCTCGCTATTCTATTGAAAATAATAACACTTTGATCATTCCCCATAATGAGAGAATCTTAACAATATTTTAGTTTCCCACTCCCTTGCACCATTTCTAAATCCTAGATTTTTTCAAATTACTTTAGAAATTTAATTTCATATTATTTTTAAGTCTTTCTTTAGAGTATGCCTGTTCTCTTCTTTGTGTGTTTATCACCAACATTATGTTTTGCAATCACTTTATCCTTACCCACATAGGCTCACCTACATACTTTACTGGATTCACTGCTCACTACCTATTTATTGTACTCTTTATATTCTACTTGTTTTAGATCTCTATTTAAATTTACTATTATTCATGCTGGAGTATATCCTTAAGTAATTTTGAATGGAAAAATAAGTAGAATATTTTGAGTTTCTACATATCCTGGAAATTTATATGAATGATAACCTTTCAGAAAGTAGAATTTTATACCACAGTGCTTTCTCCCTCACAAGTTTATAAACGTTATTCCACTAGCTTTGAGTGCAGCATATAAAAAGTCAACATCAACTTGTTTTTTTCCCATTATATGTAAAATTCTCTGACTGTCTGAGAAAACATATTTTTCTCTATCCACAGAGGCCAGAAATTTTGCAAATATATATCTAGTTGTGGATATTTTCATCCCCTCTGCATGGCATTTAGTCAGCCCTTTTGATCTTTTTTTTTTCTTTCAGATCTAGAAGCTGAAGATTATTGCTTTGATTATTGATTCCATTTCCATCTGCTCCTTTTGCTCCTTCTGGAATGCCGATGATAATTTGCATGTTATTTCTCCAGGGCTGCCCTCGGTGTCTCTTATCTTTTCAGTCATGATTTACATCTCTTAAGATTTCTCCTTTGTGTTGAAATATGGTTTCTCCATTTAATCTTCTGATCACAAACCCAGATTTTCAGAGTATTGATTCCATTTCCACTCTTCCTGGTGCAGCTTCCCCAGGTGGAGACACCTGCTTCAGCTTTCCAGCTGTATCTTCTTCCTGAACTTTCTTAGCCTGCTCCTGTTACAAATGAGCGTCTCTGCAGCATATGCTTTCATCCCAGCTCTTCTGCAGTGGTGAATTGTCAGCCAGTGAAAGATACAAGAGTGTCTCCACCAGCAGATGGAAGCTGACAGGGCTGAACGGCATCCTTTATACTGAGGCTTAGCCCAGAGGCTTCTCCACTGTAGAGAACCATCCTTTCCCAGCTCCATGGAAAAGGAATAATTCTGCCCTACCTCCTCATTGCCCTCAGACAATTGGTGTCAGCAGTGAAAACATTTATTCTGGGGATGCACATAGCAAGAGGACAGATCTGTTCTTCTGTCTGCATTAGCTAAGGCGCTCCACCTGAATTAACTGTGAGTCAGAGGTTCCCACCATGGGTTTTCCAAAGAGTCAGTGCCACATTAAATGACTCAGTCATCTTAGCATTGACAACAGTGGTGCCTTGAACTTGTATCTTCTCATCAGTGAATCTGGCCATATGTAACATTTACTGTCTCACCCAGATTTGTCATTTCTAGAGCAGATTTAGGCTAGTACTTTAGGGACCTAATAGCAGGAAGGTCATAAGGGTATATGATCGGCCATTTTCACACATTGATGTTAATCTGTATTGTTTGGGGACTTCTTTCTCACTAAAACGTTATTCATTTTGTACAAAGTTCAAACATTTGAGAAATATACAATGTACTAAATATACAATGTACTAATGGGAACACTGTATATTTAGAATATTCTCATTGCTATAATCCCACATTCCAATTCTACTCTACCCACCCCACTTCCAAATCACCATTAATGATTTGATATGATTTTCCTTAAGGTTATTTTTCTATGCATCTTCTATTATAATAAGTATAAAATGTATCATTAAAAAGTTTAAATACATGAAATAAAAATGAGTTATCTTTACTTTTATAATGAATTCATATCTAGCTCTGAAACCTCAGCCTACCTAGTGTACTGCGATCAATTTCAGGATTAAATATACTGATTTTCTGATGGACTCAAGTTTATGATTCATTCACTTGCTAGCTTATGGTTTATTCCCAGGTTTTTCTCTGCCTCCACTGTTCTCTCACTTGTTCTGTGTTCCTACGGGTTTGCGAGCCTGCTGCCCAATAGGGTTGGTAAGAAGGAAGAGATCATTCTTTAGACTGGAGCCATTGTTAGGCAGCAGGACTCTGCAGATCTGTCACTCACATCTGTCCCCACACTTCCTAGAGCTTCCTCAGCTTTCAGCCCAGCTGGTGTTTTCTGCATAAGGCTTCTTTGGAGATTTCCACCACATAGGCTGAAAATCCATGAAATGGACTGTCTGCTCCTCACTGCTGCTATTATTTTCCCATCACACTATGATTCTGCAAATTCTTCACAGGCCTCCTGGCCCTTCCTCTCTGTTACTTCTATATCCCACTCAGGAACAATTTAACTCTCTCTATTCCTTGTAGAAGCCAAAGGAAATGCTCTCCTATATCCTTCTTCTCCTATCTCCACAGCCAAACAGCCATTTGTCCTGTTCTTTCATACCTTATTGTCCTTGAGTACTTCAACTGGCTTTCCCTGAAAGAGTTACCTACAGATTTCCTGACTCTTAGATCTTCTCAAACAACAAGGGGAAACCTGGTTTTCTTCTGTCTCCACTCCCATTGTGTGTACGTGTGTGTGTGTGTGCGTGTGTGTGTGTGTCCATTAGTGGGGTGGAAGGCAGGAAAAAGCAACAAACTTAAACACTCCATTTTATCCCAATTCCCCCTCCTTTTCTGCCAGCGTCAGCCACCCTGTTTTCATGCTTTACCAACACATCTTTCCTTTCACACTAGGAAAGAAGAACAAAACTAATAGTTACCATAACAAATTATGGGCATCAAGGTATTAGTCCATCACAAATTAAAACCTTACATAGCAATAAAACATACCAATACTTTATTGTTGCACTCTCAGATATGCAGAGATTCCTGTATACACAAGCTTTTACCCTCACCCACATTACACAAATATTTTATGGAATGTACTAAAAAATTATTCATAGTTTATTTGAAATTCAAATGTATCTAGGTATCCCATATTTTATCTGGAATATCTCAATAGTCCCTTACAAATGCATAGGCTCTTGACCAGCCTACATTCTCAGTCATCTGTCTATTACCCTGTGGGATAAAACAGCCCCAGTGCCAGCCTTTCCTCCCTGTGCTTCATTGTCTTCAGAATTCTAATTTGGTAATTCAGCATTTGGTTGGTTGGTTGGTTTTCAGTACCTTCAAGCAAATTTTCAAAATATATTTTGTCTATTATCAACTTGATCTCAGAGAAAGGGTTGATATTGAATTGCCTATCATGTCTAGAAAAGATAAGTTCCTTTGTTTATTTCTGAACCTGTTCCATACTGTGATCTACAAGGTATCAAAGGGTTGCTAACCATGTGACCTCAGGAGTTATATTTTTGACTAAAATAATCATTCTGAAACAAAGTAAAGTAGCAGGACCTACCCCAGGCACTACGCTGACTGTGAGGGCTTCTCATGAGGGAGAGTACCTCCAAGGACATAGTGTGTATGGCAGCCGAGCTCAGAGGGATAAGTCGCCTCTGGTCTACTTCTAGCTCCTCAATTAAGCACTGAAACTTTGACCTCCAGAAAATCCGCAGAGTTTCCTCTCTCCTCCTCCCACAATGTTTCACTAAAATTGAGAATTTGGGGACTCCTCCAGTTTCTGGTAAAGAATGGATTTTTCCAAAAAGACTGAACTGGTCTAGTCAAACCAAGGCTCCAAGCTGCACTCTACACACACAAGTGGATCCATCCAGAGTCCTACTGATTTATGATATAGAGTTAAGGTGGGCAACCTCCCACTTGATCATACACCCTTCAGGTAACATTAGACATTCAGCCACAGAAACAAAGGGATTGTTATAAAGCCATGTTCAATTCCAAAGTATGCCCTGTAAACTGCTATCTAATGTTGACAGACTGGTAACATTTCAAGGCTATGTTTTAACCATAGTTCCTTTACAATAAGATCATATTATACATTCTATGATGCAATTTGATTTAATATCTTTGTGAAATCTTATGTACGTACATTTAGTCCTATCTTATTCCTTTTAACATATAAAATATTTAATTGCATTAATATGCCATAGTTTTGACATTATGTTAAAATTCAAAATTGACAAAGTTTTTCTTATAGTCTTATAAAATCATCTTACTACATATATTTAATTTGATAGAATAATATAACCGAGAAAAATGGTGTGTTTCTTCTAGTCTCTCAAATTAATATCTGGGCGTATTTAAGCATTAGGAGACTAGGGGCAGCTTTATCAGCATTTATCCTGAAATTACATCCTGGTCCTATTGCAAGCCTGCACAGGTTACATGGCTCTGGGAGCCAGAAAGTTGTTCATTATTGTTTACCTTGTCCCTAGTCAGCCTTCTTCACATTCCCTGTGGCAGCTACTCTAAGATGCTATGATCCCTTTTAAGCCTGCTTTCCCAGCTCTTCACACTAAGTCGCAATACTGCCTGTGTTCCACAGGGAAAATAGAAATATTTGAGCAGAATTCTCACCTTACTTTACTGCAACCTCTGACTGACTTAAAACATTCTCATCCTTTTTGCTAGTGTCCTGTCTGGGCAGAAGTACTTGTCTTCTCCATCTGAACTCTGTGAGATGGTGAGATGCCACAAGAGAATTCAAATGTGTAGATACCCAGTCAATAAACTACATGTAAAGTTAACATGAGTGCCTGACCTGGAAGGTATGAAATGGAAGAAAACTGCACACTGCGAGGAGAAAGGGGGGAAATATGAACAATATATTAACAATACTACCCCGAACATAACTGGACTTCCTGATATTACAGAGTGAAATAAAGTTACAGAATTCAAGCAGAGATCTCCCTCAGTGCCTAATAATACTTAACATTCTGAGTGACAAGGGTGTGTGATATTAGCTGTGATTTTACAGAACTGAAACAATAAGAGGACTTCTCAAACAACAGAAAAAGAAAACAAATTTTGTTCTTATTAAGCCCGAAGCACAGATTACTTGTTTCAATATTAAAAACTATTTCTCCTTTTAAATGAGTACATGTATGATGTGAAATGTTTTTTAAAAGACATTGCAGTTATCCAAATAAAGCACACCGAAACATTTTGGAAAATGTAGCCAAACATCACAAGGTTATATACATTTATCAACATACAGATGATATGTTACAGTCTTTAAATATTAAGGGACTGGAATCCACTACTCTTTGTGGATCCTTAGGGAGCCTGTGTGAGGAGTTATTTGGGCTTGGTAGTCAAGAAAAACTGCTTTGAAGTTAAGCAAACATGGATTCTAATCCCAACTAGACCACTTGTACACTGTATAACCTGCTACGGATTACTTAAATTAATTGTAAGTACTTTTCCAAGTCATGGTTTTCTCGTGCATAAATAGGACTGAGAACACCTACCTCATAGCATTAGTGTTATGAAGATGAAATAAGCTCATATACACCACATAGCTTAGCATATAATTCATTAATACATACTAGCTACTATGATTTGTGTCATTAGAAATAATTATTTAACATCAGTTGCCTATACATGGTTTAAGTGTGTTCCAATATTTTTTAAAAGTTTGTTTAAATTTAACCTAGTTTCTGAAATACTAACTAGGCTACTACTTGCTCTATTTACTAGATGTAAAATGTATTTAAGTGGGATTAAACTAAAATACACATTTTATTTATGCATTATTTGATGATGAAGATTTATAACTTGATATGTGTATTGTTATACTATACACGTATTGCTATTATACATGAGAAAATATCACAGTATAGAAGCAGAGAACCTGGGAATCCCCAGAGGTTAGCAGCAGAAGATACAAGGAGCTAGAGAGAGAATAGTAGCACCTTAGAATAGCACAAGTTATGATGATGCTCCAGGAACATGCATTTGAAGGCAGTTATGTCTCCTCTAATTTTGTTTTACTTTTTCATGCTTGCCATCCCTGAAAATATTTTTTAAAAAAACTAATAAGGCTTTCTAGATGACTGGTGTTGGTGAGTAGTCAAATATTTAGAAGCCAAGGGTCTTTAATCACATAAGTGCTTTTCTATGAATACTGATGTGACAAAGGTTCATATTTAATTGATTCCAAAGTGACTCTGTGCTAAGCAAAGGTTCAGTAAAGAATTTGAGAGCCTAGTTCCTCCCAATTAAAAAGTATACATCTTCTTCTATGTCAGAGTTGTTACCAGATGTGTCAGAGCAAGTCACCAGGTCACCAAGACAAGGTGGACAGAAGTAGTAAATGTAAGCATGTCTGTATGCATTTGTGCACCTGTGGGAGGAAAGATGGAGAAGCAGGGACTTTGATTATTTTTAAAATTTGTCTTATAGATCTAAGCAAATTTCCTTTGAAAGGCCCTAAAGTCACAGGTAGTTGACTTCATCAAAATGTTACATTTTCAGAATTAAATACAAGAAAACCAGCGTAATCTAAGTTTACCAATTACTGATACTAGAAATAAATGTTTTGTTGCAGAAAATGAATCCCAACAAGGCCTGTGTAGTCCTCTAATCTTGCTAAAGGGCACATATATATTTCAGATATTCATAAATATTTCCTCTACTATTAGCACTTTTTATTATTGCAAGAGCTAAATGTAAATCTCGGAGGCTCTGTTCCATTAATGTGTAAAATTACCATCTTCTCACATCGACCTATCACTGCAATCATTATTCTAACTAGAAGCATGCTAGAATGGTTTGAAAGCCAGAAGAGAGTAATCAGTGATTTAAATCACTTGTCTTATTACCTATTAACAGAAACCACCAAGAGAAGTTGACTTTTAGGAGAATCAGAGCAGCTGGAAAGAAAGATAAGGAGACAGGAACTTGTGGTGAATACCTATTTTCACTGAGCTTTTCTGTGAAGTTTAATGAAAAGAATGTTGTATTCTTTAAAGACATTTTAATTCCATTTTCATAAAGGTGGAGGAGAGTATTTATGATGCCATTTCTTTAACAAATACTGTATTTATGATAAATATTAAATTCAGCCAATGTTGCCAAGTAATCATCCACCTAGATAATGCATTACTATTATGTTTAGCAAAGTCCTTCATATATGAATTTAAATTATCTTAAATCACACAGCTGTTGTATGTTTCACATTTAATTATTGCTTTGATGATTATGGTAAAGAAAGGCTCTCCTCTTATACCTCCCCAGACACATATAAATAAACATAAGCATAAGAATATATATAGGCATATCAGAAGAACACTGATATACTTTAAAAGTTTAGTTTTGCTGTTTGCAGATGAGTACAGTAATTTTTTGAAGTGCATTCTTCTAAAAAAGATAATTCTTCAACCCATCCCAAATAGCAACTAAATTTTTGAGGACTAATGACATGAAAACAGTCACTCTCTTTAGTTTTCCTAGATGTTTTAACTAAATGGAAAAAAAAAAATAAGTAAGTGATGGTTTGGTAAGTTAAAACTTTTAAAAAATTATTTCTTTGTTGAGAAAGATGTTATTATTTTATTCAATATATAGGTTGCATGGACCTAAGATGTGCTGCATAATGTTCTCAACATTGCAAAAGATAATAAAGCTCTCAGCTCTAAGGAACCTCATCATTTGTTGAGAAAAATTAAAAATGAAATAATTCAAGAACAATGGAAACCATAATATCAGGCACCAAAATAATTGCAAATGTTTCACAATTTAAAAAGGGAGCGCTTACCATGAAAATTCAGTATGTTAGACATCTTTACAGAGAAGGCTGGGTTTTAATGATTTCTTAAAAGAGATTTAGGATTAGAAAGAAGAAAAGATGGCATGCTTTCCTTTCTCAAGATTACTATTTTTGTTGAATATTTTCTATTTTCCCTTCAAATATACATTCACAATATTATATTCTAGTATAAACCAGAAACAATATACTCTTGACATTTGAAAGAGATATACTGGAGAAGTTTTTAACCTTTAATTCACAAATGCTGCACTACCATAAAATTATTCCCCATAAAATAAAGTAAAATTGATTAAATATTTCAAGTTGCCCTTTCTGTCCCTTAATAAGATTTACTGTGTAGAAGAAAACTTGGAGAAACACTGCAATTGGGGGTGCTGGATTTTCTTTCTTGCTCAGAGAAGGGGACACATTCATAGAATGACCTCACCAAGATGACAAATGATGGACCTTTGGGTTACTCAACAGTTTAGAAAAATCTCTATCCCCTAAGGGTTTGTACTATAATCAATGGTGAAAAAATTTATGTACACATTTGAATCATGCCTGGAGCTTTTCAAAAATGCGGATGCTGCATATGCCGTCTTGCACATTCTGAGGAGGACTGAGACATTTGCATTTTTTAAAGATTTTTTTTATTGAGACAGTGTCTGGCTCTGTCACCCAGTCTAGAATGCAGTAGTGCAATCACAGCTCACTGAAGCCTTGATCCTCCCACCCTGGCTTCCTAAGTAGCTGGGACTACAAGTACACACCACCATGCCTGGCTAATTATTTTAGTTTTTGTAGAGATGAGGTCTCGCTATATGTCTCAGGCTGGACTCCAACTCCTGGGCTTAGCTGATCCTTGTGCCTCGGCCACCCAAAGTGCTGGGATGAGAGGTGTGAGCCACTGCACTCAGCCTTCAAAGTTTTATAAAGGGATTCTGATGTTCACCTACTGGAATCACTTGCTAAAATCACCTACACAGGTTGAGAATTCCTAATCCAAAACCCACAATCTGAATGCTGCAAAATCTGAATTTGTTTCATGCACAAAATTATTTAAAATATTAATATTAATAAAATTATCCTCAGGCATAAGGTGCATAAGGTGTATATGAAATGTAAATAAATTGTGTGTTTAGGTTTGGGTCTCATCCCCCAAGATATCTCATTAAGTATATAAAAATATTCCAAAATTTGAAAAAATCCCAAATGCTTCCGGTCCCAAGAATTTCAGATAAGGGATATTCAACCTGTACTAGAAAAGTGATCTGCCCAAATTGTCGCATTAAATCATATTAAATATAGGTGTCTCAGAAGTATATGCAAGAGGAAATTCTGATGAGTAATTAACCCCATTCTGACATGTCAGAATTTCCTCTTGTACATACTTCTGAAACACAAACCATCTTAAATATCTGCATTGAAACAGTTACTTGGTTATCAAAATCAGGAAAATTAAATATCAAACGCTTACCATAAGAGATGAGTAGGTATAAAATGTCTAGAAACCTCGGAGTTATGAGGTGGTCATGAAACTATTATTTTAGTTTCTAAGAATTGTTTTGTGTATACTCTGAATCAGTGTTGAAGGCCATGTAGTATTTTAGAGAGATAAGACAGCCTTATATTTACATTTATTCATCATCTGTAATCATATGGTGAATAAGACCAACTCACAGAAGAGCATTTCAAAAGAATTTGGGTGAAATTTTATTTATTTAAGCTAACCTTGTTTAAGGAACCCAATTGTTGCTTCTTATATATTATAGAAGTTCACCTAAGTTAAATGCCCATCTCCTGCCAATCTTAATAATACTCATTTTCCCTCTGTGTTTACCCACAAGAAAGTTACTTTATAAAAAATATGCTGCTGATTCTCTGAAAAATGAAAATCTGTTTCATTGGAAATATTAGTACAAGAAATTTCTCAGAAGTTTATACATTTTTTCTCAAAAAGAAAAAAATATGTTTTATTGGAAAGGAATATTAATATTTAAATATGTAAACTCTTTAAATATTAGTTGGTGGCATTAATTGAAATTCAAAAACAAATAACTCAGGAACAATTTTCATTAACTTGATGCATTAGTGTGCTATGACTATTGTAACAAATTACCACAAACTTCATGGCTTAAAAGAACACACATTTATTCGCATACAATTCTGAAGATAGAAGTTCAAAATAAGTTTCAGGCCGGGCGCAGTGGCTCACGCCTGTAATCCCAGCACTTTGGGGGGCCAAGGCAGCCGGATCATGAGGTCAGGAGTTCAAGACCAGTCTGACCAATATGATGAAACCCCATCTCTACTAAAAACACAAAAATTAGCTGGACAAGGTAGTGCATGCCTGTAGTCCCAGCTACTCGGGAGGCTGAGGCAGGAGAATC
>NW_012114599.1:13626163-13628999 GCF_000951035.1 Colobus angolensis palliatus | reverse complement strand
AAAAAAAAAGACAAATTATATCATTGACACCATACCGTAGGAAATATTTTAGAATGCCTAAAGGGTTAAATAATAAGTGGGAATAAAAAAGAAGTGTGTTCGACAAAATTTAGGTGGATGTTTAACTTAGTCACATGTAAGGATATTTAACTTAGTGACACTAAATATAAAGGTAGAGGGAAAAGGCTATAAAGGCAAAGTTTAGTCATTGAGTATACAAAAATTTTAAAAGATAAAGAGAAATATCTAATGTAGATGACAGGTTGAAGCCTGCAGCAAATCATCACGGCACGTATATACCTATGTAACAAACCTGCACGTTCTGCACATGTATCCCAGAACTTAAAGTGTAATAAAAATAAATAAATAAAAATTTTTAAAGATTATCAACCAGAAGTGTAAACAAAATGAAAAATCAGCAATAAATTTGAAAAATCTTTGCAGTAATGTTATAGACAAGTATTTCATAGTCTTAATATAAAATTGACCCTACATATTAATAAAAAAACCAAAATGGGAAAAAAATGCACAAAAATTGCATAGCTAGAAAAGTAAACACAAATGTTTAAAACAAATAAAAATATGATTACTCTTGAGAAATCAAATAAATGCAAGTTATGGTTTTTAAAATGCCATTTCTTGCCTATAAAATTGCATTGTTTTTGAAGAGTAAATACTCAGTGCTGCTTGTAGTATGTAAGACAGGTATTCTCAAATGCTACTCACAGGAATTCAAATTGTAATCTTTCCAGAAAGATGAAATTTTTCAACATGTATCAAGTCTTTAAAAGGTATATTCTCTTTAATCCTGTAATTCCACTTCCTATAGTGAATTCTCAAAAAATAATTAAAAGTATAAATTTTTATCTACAAACATGTTCATAGTAATGTTACTTAAAATGAGGTTAAAACATGAAAAGAAGATATACTATAAAACAGAAGTGGTTAAATAAGCCGGTGTGGTCCATATGACCAAATAATATATAAATATTCAATAGTTATGTTATAAATAGACTTTTAATGGGAGTAAAATATATATTGTAAACTACTAGGTTACTATTATTACATAATTTGAAATTAAATACATATCCAAACAGAAACTCACATTGTATACAGTTCTCAGAATTTTACTGCACAAATCTTATGTGGACAAGTGAATTCCATCAATAATAAAATTTAATAACAACTGTAGTATTGGCTCTAAAGAGACAGAGACTAGGAATAGGAGATAACTGACCCACAAGGGAAGTCTCCTTAGATGCTTATGAAAGGCCTCTCTGAGATGATGACATTGGGACATCTGAAGGAAAGAAATAAGAGACCCAGCAAAGAGTCTATTGAACAGCATTCTGGCCAGAGGGGCCTGCCCATTCACAAGCTTTATGGGAGAGAAGAGTTCAGCAGACTCAAGGCTTTAAAAAGAGGCCAGTGGGGCTGGAAGGAGTGGGTAAGAGCAGAGAGGCTTGGACATGTTGGCAGAGGTAATAAGCACCCAGATGGCATAGCCATTCACACTACTCTGGTGCTTATATCTGATGTTCATGGTTCCAGTTATTTAATATGCCATATTTGTGGATATCAGTATTTTTCAACTAGATACCAAGATTGATCAATACTTTCAGTCCAATGTTAAAAAAAACTCTCATTTAACTATTATTATTTCCCTATTTTATAAGCTTTGAAAGTACCTTAGCCAAGATCACATTGCTAGCAAGTGGCAAAGTGGAATTTGAACTAGGGTTATGACAACACAGAGCGTGTCCTTTTAACCACTCTTTCATGGTGCTTTTCTAGAATATTAACACATAATTTAAAAATTGTTATTTTGTCATGAAAAAGAACAAATACTTCACAGAGCCATTTACTAATTGTGTCATTTTAACTGTGTCTCTCTAGGCCTCACTTATTTTTTTCTCTAAGTAGGGTCAGTCACGCACTCTTACTTTACAAGTAACTAACAACATACAGTATATGCAATTGTTCTTTGTAAACTGTATATGGAGGACAGTTGTTATGCCTCTAAAAGAAAGGAGATTGACTCAGTGTCTGGTCACTGCATGGAGAAGCTCACAGATGCAGCAACATGCATAAAATAATTTTTAAAAATTCAAGAAATGTTCACAATAATAACTCTAAAGACTTGCTTCAAATTACAAAGCTCCATTAAATCAATTGTAACATTTCTGTTATTACCACATTATATGGCCATAATGAAGATAATAAATACCTGGCATTTACAGAGTTTCTTTCATCTAAATATTCCCATAGAGCTCAATCAACTTTATGTGCAAATTGATTATGAGCTATATACAGGTGAGACAGAACAGGAATATAAATCACACTAACAACAATGCGGTTCACTCTTCTTTCCACCAGTTTCTTTCAAGTTTACTAATTGATGGATGAATAAGAGCCAAATATTTTTAAAAATAATAAAAATGGAAGATAATTCTAACAAGCCTCTTATCAATGGCCCCCATTCTAGCAAAAGGAGTTAGAAAGTAGAATAGTTTGATATTATAGTCATCATTTGTGTTTTAGTAATTAAGACAGGGCTATACTTAGAGAGGTCAGCTTTATAAATCATCCGAATATGAGAGAAAGCACAGAACTTTCTTCCTAGAAGGGCATGGTGATGCTGGTCTATGTATGTCTCCTGGCATTTTCCCAAACAATGAGAACCAAATGTCGACGCTTTCATGCTTTCATTGTTTTGTGTTTCAAAAGGCAGAGTCCAATTCTCACCTCATAATCTCAGTAAAATAGTACATGAATTCTAATGTTACTGGAATACTTTTAATTATGCTTGGAACAACCATATATGAATCCACTTTTT
>NW_012114599.1:13584961-13625763 GCF_000951035.1 Colobus angolensis palliatus | reverse complement strand
AAAAAAAAAAAAAAAAAGAAAAGAAAAGAAAGGAAAATACTATATTAACAGTTTTTATGTCTATATTGAGTACAAGTTGAAATGATAATGTTTTAGACATATTAGGTTAAATAAAATATTTTTAAAGCTGTTTCTCTTTAACTCGTTTTTTAATGTGGCTATTATGATATTTAAAAATTGCATGTGCAGCCCTTATGATATGTGATTTGGACAACTGTTTTGGAGGTTTGAATTTTATTTCCATCTTCCTGCATATCCTCATGATGGCAGGAATCAGATGTCACTCAGAGAACTCAACCCAGCTGAAGAATGCAATATGTATTTTCAGTGTTGACTCGAATACTGGGATGCAGTCCTTCTATCCTTGCATCATTGTTCCACTCTCTGGTCCCATCCTTTGGCTTCCAGACCTTTATCCTATCAGTATTTTCATCCTTTCTTGGCCTCCATCAATGTCTTCAGCTGCCCACACTCGCCTTTTACAATCCTAGCTCTTTGCTCCTGAGTCCTATTAACCCACTCATAGACAATCCACTGAACTCCTTGTAGAAGCTGTTGAAACCCTTTTCCAGGTCTTCTCAAGTCCCCTGGCCCTTACTCACACACCAACAGATTGAGAGAAATTCAAGGCCAATGGGTTTCTTAGCTCCCTTCCTCAAAATCTTCCTCAACCTCAAAGACTTCCTAAATCATTCCTTGACCACATCTTTCTCTTTCCATTTTTTTCTTCATTCCAGATCCAATGACGTGCTTCCTTCCTCATTCTAAGAGGCTAGGCTTAATCAACCATCCCTCCTCAGCCTCTCATTACTTCAACTTCTTCCCATCTGTTGATGACCTTTTAACCCCTTCAGATGGGTAGGCCCTGACCCTACTCCTGGACAGAGCAGGGAGAGTGGCCTAAGAAATAGGCCTCTTAGGCTTCTCTGAGTCCAGGTCCTTTATCCAGGCTACCAGGAGAATCACACGTCCCCATTCTACAATTCAAGGTTTCCCCCAATCAGTAATACTGGCTAGTAAGACACCTTATTTCACAATTACGTGACTTCTAATTGAATACTGATTTCATCCCAAAACAGATAATAAGGTAACAAGCTTGTAGTACCAAGAAAAATCTTAGAATACAAGCTTATATTTGTGTGTTTTTGCAAAGCTCCACAAGCCTCCCTCCTTTGTTCTGTTTTTTCTCTCTCCGGGTTCCTGTCCAGGACATCCTTCCAGGTTTCTACGCTGGAACCAGATCAGACCCACACTTCCTGCCATTATCATGTCATTATAATACCAGGAGTGGCTGGTGCCCAGGCTCGCTTGCTTAGCCCCTCTTCAGTCCTTCGTTGGAGATAACCTTATTGCTAGTTGGTTTCCCTCCAAGTGTGTGCACACCACATGTAACCAAAACTGCTGTGATCAAAACTACTTAGAGCCAGATATTCTTTTCCAGCAGTCATCTGATGTCCACTGATGTTAAATTGACCTATTTTCCATTCTTCTTATCCTTTGGGTCTGTTTTTTGTTCATTTGTTTGTTTGTTTTTGGTTTCTGTTTTTTTGGTTTTTTTTACCAGAGATCTACTACTTTCATTTGTTTATATCTATGTGTTTCTCCAGCATGATGATAACTAATTTTATGTGTCATTAATTCTCTGTGATGCTCCCTTCATTCCTTCTCCACCTACACATGCATTCTAGGCATATTCCCAGAATTCGCCCTCTGACCTATTTCCTTCTCAAGCTCCTGTCTTATCTCTTGCCTTTAATTAACTCCTCAACCTCATGTAATCTGAGTTCCTCCCTCATTTCTCTAGGGAAATTGCTTTTCTATATTATTAATATCTAGCCAATTACCAAATTCAAGACTTCTTCACATTCTTCATCTACTCATTCTGTCTTCCCTTCATAACTCATTCTCTTAGCTTTCTTGATAGGAAATATTCCTGGTTTCATAACTGGACTTAGCCAGCACCTATTCTTCAGCCAGACTTTCTGTAAATATACCTCAGGGTTCTAGGCTTTCTCTTTGCCTTGTACTCTCTACAACTTAATTATTATTGCTCTGTAATAATTATTACCAAATATGCTCCCCATTTCTGATTCAGTCCATGCATCCTTAATTACATGTGGAACATCATTCCATCAATAACCTATAGGCACTTGAAAATTAATGTATACACCACTGAACACACCATGTTCTACTAGTTCTTCCTCTTTACTCCCAAACTTCCTCTTATATTCTGTATCTCAGTAAATAGAATTACCCTCCCACCTCTATTTTCAGGCTCAAAACTTTGGAGACATCCGTAAATACTTTATCTTTCTATTAAAGTATTTTCTTTCCCTTCTCCATCCAAGCATAAAATCCTATCAGTTGATTCTTGAGGTGTCTCTTATTCTCAGTCCTTCAATCTGGTATCGTTGACATTGTCCTAGGTCCAGCCATCATTAAAGCTTATCAGGGGCATTCTAAGAATTTCCTAAGTCCTCTCTCCTCTTTCACCCTGTCACCAATGTTAGCTCTAAACCTAAGCCCTATCATCTTATATATCATTCCCCTTCCCAAAACATTCAATAGTCCCCAACGACACATAAACTGAACATGCTTGATGAATTGGATGCAGCAGATTTTCCACGTTGCCTCTCACTATGCCATCCCTGTTGGAGCTGGTGCTGTGGTCACATATGCATGCATTGCAAACATTTCCTACAATTTCCTGACTGTGCCTTTCCCATGATGTCCCCTGAGCCTTCAATACTCTGACCTCATTTCCCACTATTGAATTTCTACAGTCTCTAAGCAATGTTTCCTCTATCAGGTCTGCTAGGGATTCCTTCATACAAAGCTAACCTCTTGATTCTTTTTTCTCTATTGCACGTTCGACCTCAACTCTAATTCTCTCAATAGGCTGTAGTATTTCTTCTCTTTGTGACAGTCTCCAGTGAATTGTGAGTTCCTAGAAGCAGAAGCCATATTTCATTCAACTTCATATCCCTGGCAGTGCTCCTCCAGAGTACTTCCTCTGAGTAGTTAGATACACAGTAAAGGTTTACTCAGTTGTTAAGAAACTAGATCTCAGCAAAAGACAATCTTTCTTTAGAACTTATATGATTCTAAGATGAGCTCTAGTATTTGCCATGCTGGTGAGGGTGGTGGATTAATATCCTTCTTTAAAGCTAAACAAACACTCAGAAGCCCTGAGTGTGGCATAGCTTTTGAAGATTAGAATCACTTTACATTGAGAAAGCTTAGCTTTTCCTATATTCCTTCCCCTTCTCTTTTTGTCATTTTAAGTAAAAAAAAAAAATGGAATTGCATAAAAATCTCCAAAGTCACATTAAAAAGTAAAAATATGTATACTTCCTATGACTGAACTCACAGGGACTGTCCTTCAGAAAATATTAATATCTTGGGTTCCTTTATATTTTGTTCTTTTACATACTATTCAACCAATATAGACTAAGGATATGATATGACCCTAAAATTATGTACAGCATTTTGGTGATTGAAATAATGCAAGATACAGACCCGGGGGAAAGTTAGTAAAGAATTTCCCATGGAACGGAGCCTTGGAAAAGGCTGATGCCATGAACAGATAGATGGATAGATGGAGAAAATGGAAAGGGCTTTCCTAGATGGAAGAATAAAAAAGAAACAATGGGCAAAGGCAAACAAACAATTGTAACATGTGTGTTATTAAAGGGTGGAGACAATCAGGTAGTTAGACTGATCAGAATAGATGGTTTATCCTAAAACAATAATAATATATTAGTCACTAACCTCCAGTGAAATCAGATGAAGGAGTGCAATATATAAAACAAACAGAATTGGAGCTACTACCATAAAGAGAGGAGGGAAGTGAGAGATTGTGACTGCTTGCTGAGTGACCTCTGACAACCCTCTCCTCACAGTCCCAGACCCTCCCTCAAGCTCCTCTCAGTGTAACTGAAAAATCACCAGCCAAGTGAAAAACAGAAAATAAGATCAAATTGGTAGAATGGGGGCCAAATTATGGGGAGCCTTGTTACCTGATCTTAGGACTCTTAATTCAGTTCTCTTTCTCACACTGCACATGTTGGAGCTTTATAATTTGTATGCTGAATAAATCCCTCTTTCTGTCCACATGGCTTGCTCCATGCTCTGTACACATCTAGTACCCCTCAAAATTTAAAAAATGTTTAAATGAATGCATAAATGAATGGCTGAGTGAATGCCAGCCTCCACTGAAGTAAACAATATATTCTCCCAAAGTCTTCGTCAATAGTTTTCTGCAATCTAGTTTATCCCCACCCACTGCCAGCAGGAAATTAAGCTTTGGACATGAATGCACAAGCCTTACCAGAAGACTCCACTGTGACTCCACCTATATCACAGCTTAAAGATGCACAACTGGCCAGGCGCGGTGGCTCATGCCTGTAATCCCAGCTCTCAGGGAGGCAGAGGCGGGAGGATAGCTTGAGCCCAGGAGTTCGAGACCTGCCTGGGTAATACAGCGAGACCCCGTTCTCCACAAAAAGGGGGAAAAAAAAAAAAGACAAAAAAAAAAAATGCACAACCAAGAGTTTTATATGATGATTCCCGAAAGGAAAAATAATCCCAAAGCAGAGTTATTTCCCAATGCCTTAATAATTCAGAAACTTCTTAAAGGTACAGGGCTGTATGTTAGCTACTTGACAGATCTCAGAGGAAATGCAGATCCTTTATTAAGAAAGATATTTGTTCATTTAAATAAATAAATTTAAAAAAAAAACAGTGAGAAATACACTTCCGGCACAATGTGGTCCCAGGTCTAGCAAAACTTTCAGCGCATACAAATAACCTCAGTGTGTGGAATAGACATCTGGGAATGGGCTTTAAAGGATGACAGTGGGCTGTTTTCTATTACATTCTTGTAACCTGTTGGGCCACAGACACATATGTTTGTGTTCTTTCAACCTGGAAATAATACAAGAGAGGCATCATGATTAAGAAAGAATTAATGGATCCAGGGATCGGGCCAATAAAAACTATAGGTTTTGCATTTCATCCAAATAGAAAATTTTGAAAACCTCCTAGATTTATAAGGAAAGAAAAGCAGTAGTTTGATTAAAAAAAAAAAAATAGGCCAGGCACGGTGGCTCATGCCTGTAATCCCAGCACTTTGGGAGGCCAAGGTAGGCAGATCACAAGGTCAAGAGATCGAGACTATTCTGGCCAACATGGTGAAACCCCATCTCTACTAAAACTACAAAAATTAGCTGGGCATGGTGGCGTGCACCTGTAGTCCCAGCTACTTGGGAGGCTGAGGCATGAGAATCACTTGAACCTGGGAGGCAGAGGTTGCAGTGAGCCGAGATCATGCCACGCCACTCCAGCCTGGTGACAGAGCGAGACCATCTCAAAATAAATAAATAAATAAATATTTTTAAAAGACTGCCATCACTTTTAGGATACCTCAATCTTCCCCTAAGTAACTATTACCTCTCTATTGGTCTCTTATGTATGAGAACAAAAAGAAAAAACCATGCGACTATAATTATGGTTTTTAAAAATTCCTTCTTTTTCTCTTTTACTTTGTATCTAGTTAGATTTTTCTCACTATATAGCTTATAATCCCCTATATTTTGATTTCTAATCAATCTCATTCTCAGCTAGGACAAAACATTTATTCAACAATGTTTTATGAGGCATCTACTTGGTGCCAGGCAAGATGTTAGTTGTTGAGGATAGACTAATTTTAAATTTCATTGAATTTTAAATGAATAATTAAAAAACAAACAAACATGCAGAATCCTTACTTCTTTTCAAATTCAGAGTCTAGGATGGGAGACAAACATCCATCAAATAATCATAAAAAAAAATAATGTCACAATTTTCACACATGATATATGGCATCATGTAAGAATAATAGGGGAATCCACCTCTTTGGTGAATTCACAGGAGTCTCCCTTAAAATGTAACATTTGTGCTTAGAGAGAAAGGATGTATAGAAATAAACTGGATAAGAGAGTGGAGTGGAGCAGGGCATAATAAGGATGAAAATCATAACCAGCAGAAAAGATGCTGCTCTCAAGGCTGTCACTAGGACCAGTGGGTTAGTACAGAGATGGCAGGAGAGTGGCACGGTTCAGGAAGAGACTGAAGAAGTTAGTAGCAGACAGCCATGCCACGCAGCACGTTGTAGGTCATGACATGAATTTTGGTTTTATCTTAAGCACAATGTGAATCTTGTGGGAAGTTTCCAGAAATCAGGGATGAAGTTCCATAATCAGATTTGCTTTTTGAAAAAGTTGCTTTGGTTGCATTATTTAGGGGCAGGAGAGCTTTGAGGTAATTCAGAGAAAATAATAATTTGGACTAGGGTTGAAGTTAGGAAGATAGAAAGTAGGTGAAATGTAAATACATACAGAAGGAAAATCCGCAGAACACTGACAATAGGAATTGAGGGAGAGAAAAGTATCAAGGAGAGATACTCTGCTTTATAAAAGTAAATGGATTTCAGTAATGAGATAACACTACACACCTATTAAAATGGCTAAAATCCAAAGCTCTGGCATCACATGCTGACAAGAATGTGTAGCAGAAGGAACTCACATTCATTACTGGTGGAAATGCAAAATGGTACAACCACTTTGGAAGACAGGTTGGCAGTTTCTGACAAAGCTAAACATAATCTTAACATATGATCCAGGATTACACTCCCAGTTATTTTTCTAAATGAGCTGAAGAATATGTTCACACAGAAACCTATACACTAATGTTTATAACAGCTTTTATTCATAATTGCGAAAATGTGGAAGCAACTAAAATGTCCCTCAGTAAGTGAATGCATAAACAGATTGTAGTACATTCATACAATTGAATATTATTTAGCAATAAAAAGGAATGATCTATCAAGGAACAAAAAAACGTGAAGGAAACATTAATGCATATTGCTAAGTGAAAGAAGCCAATCTGAAAAGGCTACATGCTCTACGATTTCAATTATGTGACATTTTAGAAGAGGTGAAGCTATGGATACAGTAAAAATAAATAAATAAATAAATAAATAAATAAACAAGTGATTGCCATGGTTCAGGGTTTGAGGAAGGGATGGAAGGATAAGTAAGTGGACCATGGGGGATTTTTAGGGGAGTGAAGCTATTCTGAATGATAATATAAGGTGAATATATGACATTGTACATTTGGCCAAACCAGTAGAACTATACAGTACCATGAGTAAATCCTAACCTAAACTCTAGACTCTGGTTAATAATAATGTATCAATGCTGGTTTATAAAAATAACAAACGTACCACATCAGTGCAAAATAATGTTAACTAAGTACAGAAGGAGAGGGTATACATGGAAACTCTCTGTATTTTCTCCTCAACTTTTCTCTAAAACTAAAATTTCTCTAAGAAATAGTCTAGTCAATAAAAGAAAAAACTTCAAATACAGTTTTTTTTTTTAATTTTAAAGATGGCAGATGGCAATAATGTTTCCTTAAGTAAGAATGACTGGAAAAAAGCCAACTTGGGAGAACATGATATTTGTTTCAGATTCGTTGAGTGTAGGGTACCTTAAAATATCTAAAGGATATGTGAAAAAGCAGTTGAACTTCAGATCTAGAGTTCGGAAAAAAATGTATAAGCTAAAGATATAAATACTAATCATTTGCAAATCGATGGTATTTGATGCTAAAAACAGTGATGGAATCTCCCAGGTGGGATTACATTGAAGCGCTACATGCCTCAGCCTCCATGCCATGCTTTTGGAACTGACTACTAATAACATAAGGGACAAGAAAGGAAATAAAGAATGGCTGTATTTTGTATTGGGCTTGTTCATGTTTTTGTTTTGTTTGAGTTTGTAAAAAGCATGTGTTGGAGAAATTTTGGAAGTAAGGCTCTCAGAAAACTGGCCAAGAAATAAAAAGGGAAAGATGAGCCCGGGGACCAGAAAAAAAGCCTCTCTCAGCTAAAGCAAAAGTCACAGAGGAGAAAATGCCCGTGGTGAAAACCAGTTAAAGAACTAGTTGTCGGTCGGGCACGGTGGTTCACGCCTGTAATCCCAGCACTTTGGAAGGCCGAGGTGGGTGGATCACGAGGTCAGGAGCTCCAGACCAGCAGCCTGGCCAACATAGTGAAACCTTGTCTCTACTAAAAATACAAAAAAATTAGCCAGGTGTGGTGGCAGGCACCTGTAGTCCCAGCTACTTGGGAGGCTGAGGCAGGAGAATCTCTTGAACCCGGGAGGCGGAGGTTGCAGTGAGCCGAGATTGCGCCGCTGCACTCCAGACTGGGAGACAGAGTGAGACTCCTTCTCAATTAAAAAAAAAAAGAATTAGTTGTCATCTCTTCTGGTAGAATTAACTAGGATGTTAGGGGTTGATTAAAAACCAGGGTGGGCATACAGAGACTACTATATTATCTGTGGATCCTTGGCATGAATATCAGGTGAATTGAGAGTTTCATAAACCAGTGGGGGATTAAAGCCAGTGATAGTAGAAAGGGGGGTGAGAGGTTTAGCTGGGACAGATTTCAGTAGTTATTCCCGTGCTAATCCTTATTACATCTCTAAAGGATAGCCCTGAAATAGTTGTACTATATGCCCCCTCGAAAAGATGTTCAGTTTGGCTTTTGAAGGAAACAGAACTTAGTGCATATAAAGAAACCTCAGGAAATTTGGGAGGATGGGTAGTGTGGAAACAGGAACAGGTTGTACCTCACAGTTTTACATACTCATTTAGGAGGGCTTACATAATCATTTCAGGGTAGGGTGACTAGGGCTAAAGTCTCTCATTTCCAGGAATTCTCAAGAATCTAGATGCAGCCTATAGAACTTATGTCCCATATCTACCTTTTCTTCAATGTGAATAAAACGTTTTGATATGGCTCTTGGGAAGAGTGAATGCCTAGTATTCCATGCATTTCTATAAATACTGATGCAGGGATTAGGACACTCCAGGAATAACCTATAAAACAAAAAATTATATGCACATATTTATTGAGTCAGTGACCTCTGTTAATAGCAGACTGGATAATTTAAACCAACATTCCCCCTTGGAATAGTTAAAACTACTAGACATTCGAAAACTAACGAAATAGTGAAGAACTGTCAGAACTTGATATGGAGGAGTGTAGATACATAGAAAGGCGAGCCCGACTTTTCAAGCTCCTTTTCCTTGGCAACACCTATCAATTTCAGAGAGGATGGTCAAGAAAGTGAGGAGTGTTTTGGGTCATCTTCTGGGGCTAAGTGGAGAGAAACTGGAAGTCATAACCTACTAATAGAGGCCCTGGTCACTCCCTTTTCCCTTGGGTTGAGAGCATAATAGGTTTACAATTAGAAATAAGGGTGAATTCCAAGGAGGAAGTACATAGGTCTTCATAGGTACTAAAAAGCTCAGGTTCAAATATGTTTTATCTCTAGAATTGGAATTAAAGTGTTCGTAAATTGCCAGTGCCCTTAGGTACCTGGCAGAAGCAAATTATAAGTCCTTCTCTGAAAAAAGATAGCATTATCTAGGCCATACATTGTTTCGATACATAATTTTGCAAATATAATACCTCACATACAATCATAAACAACAGGGCATGTAAGGATGAGGAGATAAGACTGTATGAACAGAAACAATAGAAGCAGTAGACAATAGGAACAGACCCCTGAGGCTAATATATTCAAATTGTCAACACAGACTTAAAAAAATAACTATACTTACTGTGTTTGAGCAATAAAAAATTGATTAAAAATTTTAGCATAAAAGTAAAATCTACTGACATGGCACCAAATGCAAATTCTAGAACTGAAAAATAAAGTAACCAAAAATAAGAAATCAGTGGGTTTAAGAGCAGATTAGACATGCCTAAGGGGATAGTGGCAAAATAGAAGATAGATCAAAAAAATGCCTCAAAGGATATAAAGACAGCTGACCACTGAAAAAATAAAAGGAAGGGAAAAAAACAGACACATAGAAAATAGTCATTAAGTCTAATATACACAGATTTGGAGTGGCAGAGGAAAGCAGGGGATGAGACGGAAGCAACAGTGAAGAGGTAACTGCTGAAAAATCTTCCAAACTAATGAGAAACATTAAGCCACAGATTCTAGAAACCCTGAGAACTTCAAGCAAGATAAAATAATAAAATAAAATAAAATAAAGCAAAACAAAACAAAACTACACATAGGCACCTTATATTAAAACTACTAATACTAAAACAAAGCTAAAGAACTTAAAAACAGGTTTAAAAAGAGAGATTATCTTTTAAGGATCAACCATTACAGTAACCTCTGACTCCTCAACAAAAATTGTAAAATTCAGAAGATCTGGGATATCTTCAAAATACTGAGGGAAAAGCTCAGATAATGTAAAATTATATTCCAAGTGGAAAATATCATTTAAAAATTAAGGTAACCATAGATAGATCTTCAGAAAAACAAATATGATAACATTTATTTTCATCAGACCCACATTAAAGAAAATAGTAAAGGGTACTTTTTAGTGAAGGGTACGTTAAAGTAATAGTGAAAGATAATTATCTTAGATGAGGAATCTTCAATAAAGAAAGGAAAAGAAAGCACTGAAATTTAGGAAAATATAAACTGATATTGATTGAGTACATCAATATTAGTAATGTCTTGAAATTAAAATATACATTAAAATGAAATACAATACAAAAATGGCATATAGGTTGGAAGGGGAGAGAATTAAAGTGTTCTAAGTAGACTGCATTATCAATAGTTATTTACAGACAAGAGTATATGTCCTTACATATACAAGAGTATATATGCATACATATACTCCTGTCTGTAGATTCATATGCAAGAGTGTATATACATACACATACTCTTGTCTGTAGATAACCATTGAGAAGATAGTATGAGTGTACATCCTGTAAACACACTGAAGAAAAATAATAGAATGATACAAACAGATAAAAAAAGGAGAGAAAAAGAAATGCAGTCATGTACTACATAACAACGTTTCAGTCAATGATGGACCACGTGTATATACAACAGTGGTCCCAGAAGATTATAATGGAGTTGAAAAATTCCTATTTCTTTCTGACATTGTAGCCATCATAATGGTAATGTAACATTATACTGCAACACATTAGTCATGTGTTTCTGGTGATGCTAGTTTAAACAAATTTACTCCACTGCCAGTCATATAAAACTTTAGCATATACAATTATATATAATACATAGTACTTGATAGTCATAAGTGACTGTGTTACTGGTGTACGTATTCACTATACTATTCTTTTTATTGTGATTTTACAGTATAATCCTTGTACTTATACCAAAAAAAAAAAAAAAAAAGGCTAACTGCGTAACAGCCTTAGGCAGGTCCTTCAGGAGGTATTCCAAAGAAGGCATTGTTACCAGAGGAGATGACAGCTCCATACTTGCTACTACCCCTGAAGACCTCCCAGTGGGACAAGGTGCAGAGGTGGAAGACAGTAATATTGATGATCCTGACCATGTGTAGGCCTAGACTAGTGTATGTGGTGTCTTCATTTTTGACAAAAAAGTTTAAAAAGCAAAAAATAAATTTAAAGATTTAAAAACAGAAAAAAGCATATAGAATAAGGATATAAGGAAAGAGAATAATTTTGTACAGCTCTGCAATGTATTTGTGTTTTAAGCTAAGTGTTATTAAAAGAGTCAAAAAGTTTCTAAAAATTAAAAAAATATATAAATTTAAAAAGTTACAGTATAATTAAAGAAAATATGTTTTATAAATTTCATGTAGCCTAAGTATACAGTGTTTATAAAGTCTGTATCAGCATAGAGTAATATCCTAGGACTTCACGTTCACTCACCACTCACTCACTGACGCACACAGAGCAATGTTCAGGCTTGAAAACCCCATTCACAGTAGGCGCCCTATATGGTGTACCTCTTTGTGTGTGTGTGTATTTTATACCATACTTTTACTGCACCTTTTCTATGTTTAGATACACAAATACCACTGTGCTAAAATTGCCTGCGGTACAGTAACATGCTGTACAGGTTTGTAGCATACAAGCAGTAGGCTATACGATATAATCTAGGTGTGCAGTAGGTTACACCACCTAGGTTTGTGTAAGTACACGCTATGATGCTGGCACAATGATGAAATGGCCAAACTTCTTAGAATATATTCCCATCGTTAAGTGATGCATGACTGCATAGAACAGCAAGATTGCAAATTTAAACCACAATATATCAGTAATTAAAGCAAATGAACTAAATATTCCAATTAAAAGACATATGTTGTCAGACTGCATTTTAAAATAATTTTATATGTCATACATAAGACAATAAGGATATAGTAAACTTGAAAAGCAAAGAAGATCATGACCAAGAGAAAGCGTGTGTCATTACATTAATATCATAGTAAAATTTAAGAGAAAAATCATTACTAGAGAGAAAGAAGTATACACCATAAAGACAAAATATTTACCACAAAGATATCAAATTTATAAATTTTCGCCATCTAATGAAATAGCTTTGGCCGGGGGCGGTGGCTTATGACTATAATCCCAGCACTTTGGGAGGCTGAGGTGGGTGGATCACCTGAAGTCAGGAGTTCAAGACCAGCCTGGCCAACATGGTGAAACCCCATCTCTACTAAAAATACAAAAATCATCCAGGCATGGTGGTGGGCACCTATAATCTCAGCTACTGGGGAGGCTGAGGCAGGAGAATCGCTGGAACCCGGGAGGCAGAGGTTGCAGTGAGCTGAGATCGCACCGTTGCACTCCGACCTGAGCGACAAGAGTGAAACTCTGTCTCAAAAAAAAAAAAAAAGCTTCAATTCTTCAATGCAAAATCTCTATAGGACTAAAAGAAGAAATACTTCTACATATTGGAGGAATTTTTAACACATCACTCTCAGTAATTGATAGAACAAGCTGACAAAATTCAGTAAAAGTATAGAAAATTTGAAAAACATAATTAATTAATTTGATCAATTAAATTAATACTGTTTAGAACAACTTTTCCAAAAACCGTAGACTATTTTTTAAAATACATAGGACATTTGCAAAAATTAACTATATTCTGGGTAATTAACAAGCATTGACACATTTTAAATAATTGAAATCACAGTCTATGGTCTCTGGCAACAATTCCATTTAATTAGAAGTTAATAACTATGTAGTCACAGCTACTCAGGAGGCTGAGGCAGGAGAATAGCATGAAGCCTAGGAGGTAGAGGCTGCAGTCAGCCATGATCATGCCACTGCACACCAACTTGGGTGACACAGCCAGATTCTGTCTCAAAAAAGAAGGAGAAGAAATTAACAACAAAAGATAGCTTGAAAAATCATATTTTGAAACTAAGAAATACAGTTCCAAAATAAGTCACATGTCAATATAAAACATTGCCATTTAAATCAGAAAAAAATTTTTTAAACTAAATTATTGCTATGGTCTGAATGTTCGTGTCCTCCTCAGAATTCATGTTGAAATTCTAACTTGAAGGTGATGATATTAAAAAGTGCGGCTTTTTGGGAGGTGAGTAGGTCACAAGGGTAGAGTTCTTGTGAATAGGATTAGTGTCCTTATAAAAGAGACCCCAGAGAGCTGTCTTGCCCCTTCCACCAGGACACAGCTAGAGGCTCTATAAATCACAAAGCAGACCTCAGCAAATACCAGATCTGACGGGTTGTTTACAGATACACAGTGGAATCTTGTTCAACCATAAAAAAAGAATGAAATCTTATCATTCGAAGAAACATTGATGAAATAGAGGACATTATGTTAAGTGTTTTTAAATCAGTCACAGAAAGACAAATATCACATGTTCTCGCTCTTGTGTGGATGCTTTAAAAAAATTGAACTCAAAGAGAGAGAGTAGAATGATGGTTAACAGATTCTGGGAAGGGTGTGGGGCGTGGGGAATAAAGAGGAGTTGGTTAATGGGTACAAAAATACAGTTAGTGTATATTTCAAAATAACTAAAAGAATGGAATTGGAAAGAGTTCCTAACACAAAGAAATAATAAATACTTGAGGTGATGTCCTGATTTCGTCATTACACATTATATTCTTGTATCAAAATATCACATGTACCCACAAATATGCACAACGATTATGCATCCATAAAAATTAAAAGTATTTTTTTAGTCTGGATGCAGTGGCACAGGCCTGTAATCCCAGCACTTTGGGAGGCCGAGGTGAGTGGATCACCTGAGGTCAGGAGTTCTAGAACAGCCTGGCCAACATGGTGAAACCCCGTCTCTACTAAAAATACAAAAAAAAAAAAAAAAATTAGCCAGGCATGGTGGCGCATTCCTATAATCCCAACCACTCAGGGGACTGAGGCCGGAGAATCAATCAAAACTGGGAGCCAGAGGTTGCAGTGAGCTGGGATCGCACCATTGCACTCCAGCCAGGGCGACAAGAGTGAAACTCAGTCTCAAAAAAATGTGTTTTTTTAAAAAGGCATTGTTGGCAACACAGATTTTGCATATACATGCCAATGAGAGTGAGTGAATGTGACTCACAGAGAAAAAGTAATTAAAAGTAATGAGAATAAAATAAACAAAATTGCATAAAAGCAATTTTTTAGGACTTTTAAAGAAGCAAAAGGAAAAAGGAGGAAAAGCCGAAAGAAGGAAGAGAGACAGAAGGAACATGAAAACAAAATGAATTTTGATTCATCCCTTAAGGTCGTATTCATGGCTTTCAATCTTTTCTCTCCCTCATGTGGTTTAAGGATGCTCGCCTAAGGCCTGAAGATTTTTCAGCCAAACTTGGAGGAGTAAGATAGGATCTAAGGGAAGAACTCAGTGGGCTGGGTTTGGCGATGACTCCCTACCTCATTTCCAATAGAGTAGCTCTGCTTTTATCTGTCTAAATGTATTGGGCTTCTCTATAAGATTATATTTGAAGGGATTGGTTTTTTTAAAAGCATTGATTTTGTAAATAAGGAAAGCAAGTCTGAAAGGATGGAGTGACTACCTCAAGGTTATAGAGACACTGAGCAGAGTCATCTGGCTAAACCAGGTCTTTTGGGTCCTCAACATATGCTTTTTCCACTACAACAGAGATGATGCAAATCATCATGTTCTCTAGGGGTATGAAAGTAGTCCTAAAACAAAGCAAACAAGCCAACAAAGGAAAGAAAATATGCCTCTGTTATTTGCCGTGACCTGTGCCTATTTTAGTACGTTACACTTTTTGTCAGGAAGATCTCTAACTTCACCTCCCCAGTCTACGAAGACTGCTTGTGCTCTCTGAACTTGATCCCTTAACTCCCTTACCCTGTTGACTTTCCTGACACATAATTAGCCAGCACTGAACTGTTACCTACCAGACCTCTATGACTAGAAAAGAGAAAAAAATATATCCTCGTCTCCAGACTTTCAGAAAGTTCATCCACAGGATTAATACCATTAATTGTTAAAAACATTCAGAGGTATTGACAATTTAAAAGGTAAAAACATTTCTATGAACTAAATAATTTGTGGAAAATGTGACTTTTGTAAAATAGTAACTATATTGCTTTCTGGTAGCAAATACTTTGCTTAAAAACACTGTCATATGGTGGTCCAAAGGGACTGGCGTTATATGTGTTTCATTGCAGTTGAAAAGGAAGGTTAATGGGGCTGATATTTTGACCCCCAAATGCTAATGACTAAGGAGAGTGTATTGCCTAAGGCACAACTAGATAGCAAAATAAAATCAAACTCATAGAAATCAATAATTCAACAGTTGTTGACAAATTTCATCACCTATTTTTTTCTGGCAGATATGTGTTTGTGATTTTCATTTTAAGATTTATCAGTCATTGGCATGGCTTATGCCTATAATTCCAGTACTTTGGGAGGCCAAGGTAGAGGAACACTTGAAGCCAAGAGTTCGAGGTCAGCCTGGGCAACATAGTGAGACCCCCCCCCGTCTATACAAAAATAAAAAAATTAACCAAGCACAGTAGCAAGTCCCTGTAGTCCCAGCTACTCAGGAGGTGAAGGTGGGAGAGTTCCTTGAGCCCAGTAGTTTGAGGTGACAGTGACCTATAATTGTGCCCTGCACTCCTCTGGTGCATATTGCCTATCATCACTAATTTCACTGATAAACCCTACAGGGAACCTAAACAGCCTCTCATCTCACTATTTGATGGCATAAAAAGGCCTATGCCTAACACCTAGAGCTTTAGCCTGCCCTTTCTGAACCAGATGGGCTTGCAGAGAGACTGAAAGGAAAGGGGCTCTGTCTCTGGGTGGACAGAGTGACACCATGTCTCCAAAAAACAAATAATAATAATAAGATTTATCAATACAGTTATAGTATGATGACACTGGATGGTTAATTCTAAGTACAAAGCAGTAAAAACTGCAAAAACCATTTTTAAAAAGCTTCTTTTCAAGAATGTCATATCTGAAGATGAGTTTATAAATGCAACAGCTCATCTGCACCATCAGGTACTTAAAGCATTAGTTACACTAACTCTATAGACCCTTACTGACATTGGGGCTCAGTAATTGACACGCTAAGCTCATAAACCAGTAGCTAGTGCAAAATTTTAGGGGAAATCAAGAAACTCTCAGTAATCCAGAGAAATAAAGCAATGTAAATATTAATAGCAAAACTAAAAGACCAAGCTCTTTAATTCAGTAATTTTGGCGCTGTGTACATAGGTTGTAAGTGCATAGGCTTTGGGACAGTTTTTTCTCCCTCCTGTTATTTAAAAGCCTCTATTCACTTACTTGTGGAATTCTGGAAGATGGTTATAGTTACCAGAATTCACTATTCTATATCAGTGGAATGTTGTATTAATTCAATAGTATCCTCCTCAGACTCCTCCAAATCCATAAAGTTATCTAAATATAAGTGTATCTTCAAACCTCATCCATGTACATGTACACAAACATTTCTGGAGTCCCCTGCCTGGTTCAGCAAACATTTACTGAGTACTTCATAGTCATCAAGTGCTGTAGGATTTGAGGATTCAAAAATTGAAGGAAAAAAAATCCCTATGCCGTTTACACTATTTTTAAACACTCATTTCTCAATTACTTGTGGAACTGAAGGGTAAAATTCTGTCTTACGGTTAAATCCCAGGTGAACCGATGATGGAATAGCTAATATTACAGGAACAAAGAAACCTTTCACAGTAAACGTAGGATTGGACCACATTTAAGTCTTCTGTCTCAACGGAATAGGAACTGAGAGCAGGTGCAAATGTGGGACAAATGTCTGGAAGGATAATGATGCAGCACAGTGTCTGGGTATTCTCTAATCCATCAGGAATAAAATTGACTAGATTAGAGCTTTCCTAGGGAGGAAGGGTCAGGGAACAAAGCCCTTTTCCTTTTTGCCTCTAGGCAGGTCTATCTGGTTCAGAAAGGGCAGACTAAAGCTCTAGGTGTCAGATGTAGGCCTTTTTATGCCATCAAATAGTGAGACGAGAGGCTCTTTATTCTCCCTATAGGGTATCAGTGGAATTAGTGATGAGAGGCAACATGCATCAATGAAAACTCATTATGACTCATCCCTTTGCAATTATCTAAGGGTCTCCCTCTGTGATAAAGAAATCATCAAAGAAATAGAACTTAACTGATTTAAAATGGTTTTTATAAGTCATAAAGAATTGAAGGTTCCATAAAGTTGAATCACATCAAAAGTGAGTCATTTGCCTGCATCATTGACAAGCTTTTTTTCCTGCCAATGAAGTCAGAGAACCACATTTATTTGGTTCTAAAATGGTAGCTTCAAACTCTACTACTTTCCTAATCACAGGCAGAACATCAATAATCACCACCTGAATTTGTAGTAGAGACAAATACTATATTGACACCTGCAACCAAGGCTCAACTAATGTTCTGTATCTGTGCGGTTGTTACCTTAATTTAGAAATAACCTGGTAAAATGGAAAAGCATGACTTAGGGATCTAGGAAAAATTGTTCTCTTATTTTGGGGTTTGTTTTTTCCTCCTATGGCACTTCCCATCTTCTTGCCTACTTTCCTGCCCATCATCTTTTCTCCTAAAGAATCAGGAAATCTACAAGAATGCAATTTACTGTATCCCAAGGCCCCTCTGGGGATGATTTCCCCCATTACCCAGACGGTGCCTCTTTGATCTTTAGCTATTATTTTATATTTTCCTATCCATCAATTACCAACTCCCCTTGAGGGTCTCACATGGCTATTTTTTTTCACCTAATTGTTATTTATAAGAGCAACAAAATACACAATCTTTCTAAGTAGACATGAAACGTTTACCTAGAAAGACCATATTCTGGGCTGTAAAACAAATCTTAATAAACTTATAAGGATTCAAGTCATACCAACACTTTCTCTGACCATAATTTTAAAAACTGAAAATCAGTAACAGGATGGTATCAGGAAAATTTCAAATTAGGAAACTGACAATTTCTTATTATTTTTAATTAACAAATAAAAATTGTATATATTTATGGGTGCAGTGTGATGTTTAGATTTATGTAAGCATTGTGGGATGATTAAATCAAGCTAATTAACATATCCCTCACATCACATAGTTATTTTTTGTGGTGAGAATATTTAAAATTTACTCTCAGCAAGTTTGAAATACATAATACATTATTATTAACTGTAGTCACCATGTTGTGCAATAGATCTCAAAAACTTATTTCTCCAGCTAGCTGAAGCTTTGTACCCTTTGACCAACATCTTCCCGTCCCCCACCCCATCCCCACCCTCTGGTAACTATGATTGTACTATCTCTTTTTGTGAGTTCTAATTTTTAAAATTCCACATATAAGTGAGATCATGTAGTATTTGTCTTTGTTTGCCTGGCTTATTTCACTTAGCAAAATATCCTCCAGTTTCACCCATGTTGCTGCAAATGACAGGATTTCCTTCTATTTTGAGGTTGAGCACTATTTTATTGTATATATATACTGTATTTTCTTTATGCATTCATATATAGATGGACATTGAAGTTGATTCCATATCTTGGCTATTGTAAATAGTCCTAAAGTGAACAGTGCAATGAACAGCTGCAAGAGTGCAGATACCTCTTCAACATACTGATTTCACATCTATTTTAGAATATTGCCTCAATCCTTCAATTTACTATGATTCCTCAATTTTTACAGTCAATCAAGATTCCATCAAGGACCTACTGTGTGCACTACAGTGGTGAAAACCCATCAGGAAGCTGCATCTCACAGTTCTAAGTCCTCCCATGGATTTGTGTGTGTTTGGCCCACACTATGTTTTATAAAAAAACTCAAATAACTTGCCAATATTTTTTTAAGTTAGAAGATTAAATAAAAATATAAATTTTTTTCTTTCAGAGAAATTGGACAATGTGGCAATATTAGGACTGTAATCCATATGGCAACATTGCCTGGGGCTGAGTAGGGCCTGCTGGTTTTAGAGGTGCAGGCTACTCGATTTGCCATAATCAGTCCTAATACATTTTACTCATATTATTGCTGGACAGCTTTTAGGCACGGAGTTTATAACTCTTATGGTTGGTGAATCAGTGGCACTGTTTGTCAGAGTGCAAAATGGCACTTGGACCTAATACATTTATAATCTTTAAACTACTGGTAGAAAGTCATCACCATCATCATCATCATCAACAACATTTTTTGACATTCACAACTCATGATAAGTGTTTATTGAGTGCTTACTGTATGCTAAGCACTGTCTTAAATATTTTTTATAGATTAACTTATTTAATTCTCACACAATTCTGAGAGAAGTACTAATATGACTCATATCTTAAAGGTAAGAAAGCTATGGCACAGAGAGGTTAAGTGGTTTGTCTGGTCATATGGCTCATAAGTGGTATTGTTGGGGAAAAAATGTGAGATAATTGTAAAGCTGCTCTGAAAAAATTAAGTGCCATACAAATCTAAAATCTATTGTCATTGTTATCATTGGTGTGATAGCATACCCATTTCAACAATTTATCTGGAAGGTAGGCACAATTCTTATTACCAAAAAAAAATTAAAATACATACTTACAGATCTATGCTCATTATTAAATTTTCTTCCTACAAATGAATAAAGGAATGTATGCAAATAGAAAAATGCATGAGACATATGCAGAAAGGAATAACTTGGGAAGGAAGTAAAAGTGTAGCTCTGATAATAGATTAGGTTAAGGTAGATTGTTAATTTAGCCTTAAAACTTAAAATTATCACATTAATTAATTATAATTTTTAATTTACTTAGTTTTCGTTTTTCAAATAGTGCTGGACATTTTATAAAACCTGACAATATGCTTTCCTTGCTACTCTGATGCAGATATAATGTTTGAGGCTAAACTAGCACCAATACATCCAGTCCTTACACTTATCTCAATGACTTTCCCTAAATCTTTTCACTCCTGCAGTAGCTTAAGGCCATTTTCAACAAGAAAGTAAAAAAGGCAATTGTAGGCTTTCTTCAAATAAAACCTCCTCCTTCCCCATTTGCATTCCTTGGATATGAACTTTATTGGATGTCCCAAAAGCCAAATAGTAAAAGCAGAGTCTGGAAGATAGTAATGGATCTAATATTTCAGTGCGTACATGTTATTAATGACTGACAGTATTTCACTTTACAGTTTGTGAATTTCTTTCGCATTTTCTCTTTAATCTTCACCATAACCCTGTAAGATATTAATGCATGGGTGATTGGTAATATCACAATATAAATGTACCTTATCTTGCCATATAATATTATGGGCATATAAAAATAAAGGGCATCAGCTGTGAATTTCTGAATTATTTAGATTGTTATTATGATTTCATTATTTGGATCCAGGAGAGACTTTATGGATCCTCTGGACCAACTACTTCATTTTCCAGAGAGGAAACCAATTGCCAGTGAGTTAGTGGCAGAGCTGGGGCAAGAAACACAGTCCTGATTCCTATTTCAGATATCTCTCCACTGTAACACACCTCATTTTCTGAAAATAAAAAGGTAAAAGAATATACAGTTTCCCTCTGTTTGCAAAAGTAGGTTCTATGTACAGAGGTAAGATACAAGGAAGAAATTTTAAACAACCATAAAATATAATTAGTAGAACACCAGTGTGGGCGAAAAACAGATTTATTTCATCAGCAAAAGTGATGGGAGGTTGGGGGGAAGTAATAATCCCCATTTCACAGACTGTAGTTTTCAATAAAGGAATCTCACTTCTGAAAGTGAAAGTCACACTAAATACCGATTTCATAGCTTACCACACAGATTTGTAATTGTCACAATTTATTAGCATTGCTCACGCAGTGATTCAGTCGTCTTCTCCTTGACAGCGGAAATGCAATTCACTGTATAAAGTTTCTATGTTGAACTTTATTAACCATTACTTACTGAGATTCATACTATGCTTAGCAGTACTAAGTGAAGGTCCAGAATAAATAGTGTCCCTGTCACCAATCAGTTAGCATTCTAGCCTCTTCACAACTTTAGAGTTGCAATTATAGATGGATTGTTTGTGTTCCCAAGGGCAACCCCTCTACCTGTGTCTGCATCTCATTGCCTCTCATTTATGTCTCAGCAATGCTTCAACACTTGTCCCTCTCTCTCCTGCATCATTAATTTATCCTTCTCTACTAGTTAGCTTCCATCAACCCCCAAACATGCTGCATTTTTTTTCACCTTAATCTTTAAAAAATTCCTGGGGTCTCACCTCTCTCCCCAACGGTCATATTTTTCTGCTCTGCTTGATGGAAACATTCCAAGGAAGATGTGTTGGTACTTTCGCCATTTCATTTCCTCCATTCTCTATTGACCCATCACCAATCAGGCTGCTCTGCCAAGGCCACTAATGACCTCCTCATTGCTATATTCAGTGGTGAGTTCTCAGTCTTCATTTTCATTTACTCCTAAGCAGTATTTGACTCCTCAGCAATATTTGAATATCGATCACTCTGTCTTAAAATGCATTCTTCACACAGCCTCTGACATTACTCTTTTGGTTTTTCTCTGTTTTCTCTGGTGACTTTTTCTCAGTCACTCTCCTTGCCAGATGCTTATCATATCTCTATCTTTCAGTAGTGTCTTTGCATACAGTCATCTGAGTATCTCTCATCTCTACCTGTCCTCTCATCCTTAAGGATCACATTCATTGTTTTGTGATTTTATGTATCATCTGTATGATTTTCAAATTCATATCTCAAACCCAGACTTATGAATTTCTCTATGAAATCCAGAATCTTATATTCAACTTTTACCTAACAGTCAATATCGCTCTTGGATATCTGATGAGCATCTTGAAATTAGTTGGTCACAGATATCACTCATTCTCAGACCCCAACAAAACAGCACATCTGCCCCCACAGTCTTCAACATCTCTTTAAATAATTACTCAATCCTTTAAGCTACACAGGTCTCTCATTGGGTCCTGATCACCCTTTATAACAGTCACATTCATTATCCTGACAATACCTATTTGCGTGTGTGTGTGTGTGTGTGTGTGTGTGTGTGTGAGACAGAGAGAGAGAGAGAGAGAGGGAAACAGTCTCTCACTCTGTCACCCAAGCTGGAGTGCAGTAACACAATCATAGCTCATTACAGCCTCAAACTGCTAAGCTCAAGTGATCCTCCTGCCTCAGCTTCCTAAGTAGCTGGGACTGTAGTCATGAGCCACTATATCTGGCTAAATTTTTATTTTTGTAGAGATGGGTGTCACTTTGTTGCCCAGGCTGGTCTCAAACTCCCAGCCTCCTGCCTTGGCCTCCCAAAGTACTGGGATTACAGTGAGCCATCATGCTCGGTCCTATCTTCTTTTATATTAATCAGCATTCTCCAGAGAAACAGAACAAATGGATGGATGGGTGGATGGATGGATGGATGGATGGATGGATGGATGGATGGATGGATGGATATGGACAGAGATAGCTAGCTAGCTAGATATTTCTTATAAGATATTGGCTCATGTAATTATGAAGGGTAAGAAATTTCATGATCTGCAGTCTGCAAACTGGAGACACAGGAAAACCAGTGGTATGGTTCAAAGGCCTGAGGGCCAGAATCCACGGTGTAGAAAAGTTCAAAGTCTGAAGGCCTGAGAATCAGGACCTCCAAGAACAGGAGAAAACTGATGCTCCAGTCCAAGTAATCAGGCAGAGAAGGCAAATTCCCTTTCTCTCCACCATTTTGTTTTATTCAGACCCTCAATTGATTAAATTATGCCCATCTATATTGCAGAAAACAATTCCACTTCACTCAGTCCACTGAATAAAATGCTAATCTCTTCCAAAAATACCCTCACAGACACATGCAGAAATAATGCTTAACCAGATATCTGGGCATCCTATAATCCAGTCAAATTGACACATAAAATTAACCATCACACTTTCTCTGCTTAATGTTTCCTCTTAGGCACTTACCACTACCTTGCATGTAAATACCAGAATGTCAGCTCCATGAGAGCAACAGCTTTGTTTGTTTTGCCCACTATTGTATCCTGACAGCCTAGAACTCTGCCTGTATTATAGCAGGTACATAAATATCAGCTAAATGAAAGCAATCTTTCAGAAATAAATATTCCTTAGCACATAGTCTTCTTTATAAATAAGAATTCATCATAACTCTGTTAGCTCCTCAAATCCTCCTGAGTCTTTCATTTCCTCTCTACACCATCCACTCCAGCTACTCACACCCAGTGGTGCCAGCCTAAACCCTATCACCACTCAGAAATGCATCACGTTGGAAACCTCCAGCATCCAGTCCTCTGCTCATAATCTTCTGGGTCCTCCATAGGTTACCAGTGAGATATCCTTCCTGGAATCCTTCCTTATTCAGCTTAGGCTGCGTTGCTCATTCCCTGAATAGTTCTATGAGCCATCATAACAGTTGAATCCCCTTGCCTTACTGGTTGTTTTGTTGTTTTTGTTGTTTGTTTGTTTGGGGGTTTTTTTTAGTGTTTTTGTTTGGGGTTTTGTTGTTTGCATTTGACCACTCAAGTCCCTGATTTAAAACAATATACCTACAAATACAAGGAAGCCAGCGTAAACCCACTCTCTAAGTCAGACTGGCTGGGTTCAAATAAATATTGGTTTTAATACTTACCAGTTATGTATATTTAAGCAAATTTCTTCACTGAAAGCCTCAATTTCCTTTTTGGTATAATGAAAATAATAATTGTGCTTATTTCAGAGGCCACTTGTGAAAACTAATGAGCTAATCTAAGTAAAGGTCTTATCACAGTAAGTTACTATTACCGTTATTATACCCAAATTGTTGAGCATGGCAAAAGAATATCATAAAAAGACCACACATATTAGTGCCCCTACAATGTGTGGGGTTTCCAGTCTGGCTCAGCACTGTATTTATTTATTGATCGTTCATTTTTCTGCCTCTCTCATCTGGCTGCCCTTTTATTCCAAACTTTACTCTCCACTCAAGTACTTAACTTCTAACAGGGTCCATGTTTTCATCCATCTTTTCCTCTTCCTTCCAGTCTCCTGGACAAGGAATCATTTTATTCAAGGACAACTTGTGTATTTTTGCTCTTGATATCTTCCACTCTGCTCCATTCTCCTTCTGTCACTGAATTCTTACTCCCTCCTTCATGGCTGACACTGTCGCTCAGCTTATTAAAATAATCAGGCTTATCTTATAGGGTTTTTTTTTGTTTTTACCTTTTTAAGCTTCCTTTACTTTGTGATGCCTCTCACATACTGTCCCCCTGATCTCATTCTTCTCAGCCAAGCTTCTTGAATGCATTATTAATTCTCCATTTCCCATTAAACTCTTAACCCCTTAAACTTATTTTTTGAGCATTTTCCATAAAGAATAAATATTTTTGAACACATGATTTAAAAGTCACCTAACATGTTCTAAATTTTCACATCATTTTGAAATTTCCATCTCCCACAATAGAAATATTTTTAATGTAATAAATTACTAATTATTTCTCTTGATAGTAACAGTGGAGTCAGCGATTATAATTTTTCTATCAAGATTCGGGTGAGTTCTTTTCACATGAAAAAGTTTGCCTATATTTTAAAATAAATTCTCAGTGAAATGAGGCCAGATGTTTTCATTTACCTTTTTTTTGCATTTTTGTCACAATATTAACCTTACCAATGTTAGCTACTTATTGAATATTTACTGTTAATAAGTACATAACTAATAAATTTTAATTATAAGTTTTATGAATAGACTTAAATAATACTTGTGATGATTGAGAATACATTTGATTTCTACTTATTTGCATTTGCTGTTTTGTGGAAGTTTATTTCATTAAACAAAAAACATGCAGCCGCCATCAAGATTCCTTTTTGAGGCAGCTAGGAAGTACTAAAACCATCATTTAATTCAGTCAAGTGAAACTCATCAAATAGTTAATTGCTCCAACGAAAAAAAGGTTGATTGGTTTTCCACTTTTTCAGTAAGTTAATTTTATTTTATGAAATCACCTCTTGAAGACAGCTTTCTGAATCGTCAGACATTGGCCTCACACGGTTCATCATTCAACACTTTCTAAGTTAGAAGTAGAGACTGCAAGAAACTCACTTGGTAGGAAGGGAAATTACGTGGAGGAGTGGAATGTGCCAGTCAATTTGTCAGGTGCTTTCTCATTAAGGACTTCAGAGATAAGGGTCAGTCTTTGGGAACAGATTCTAAACACACACTTCCTTATTAAACGGTTTTACACAAAGCCAAATTCCAAACCATTTGGAGCTTTGAAGATAAGGATACACACATTGCCAAGTTCCTATCAACTGAGCTGCCATTGTTATTAATTATTGTAATAATGACTCACACACAAGAGGCATTACCTGACACGCATTGACTCAGTGCATTTTCAATTACAAATGGAGAAACCACAATAATAACAGCTGTGGGGGAAATGTAGCAGTCCCTTTCCATCAAATGGCTTCTGTTACGAATAATCAAAATTTTTGTATTTAATTTAGTCCAATTGATATGGTTTCATTTTTTTCTTTAACTGAAAATGACTGTCCGACATTGATAACATTCATTAGATCAATAGTTTGCAAATACCTCTGAAGAGAACCAAAGGGACTGCAAAGATGTAAAAATCAGGTCCTCATTCTTAAGGTGTTTAATAACCAATAGGGGAGCTAGGTAACACATACCACAATACGAAGTCATATACGGCTAATGTGAGCAGTACAGAGTGATCTAATGGGTCAGGGAAGGAAAAGGTCCCTTTCATCTGGGGAAATCAAGGCAAGCCCATGAATCTTTTTGGATGGTTAGAACTTCAGGATAGATGATTGGAACTGCAAGAGTAGAACACATTCAAGTGAGGAGAATAACTCGAGCAGAAGGACCCTCATGCATATTTAATAGACGGTGAGTAGACCAGTTTGCCTGGAAGATAAGTTGGTTTAAATGAGTGAGAGATAAAAATAGAAATGTAATTTTGGAATATGTAAGGTAAAAAGACCAGAAATAGGGTGATGGTTTTAAAATAAATAAAGGGAATGTATCACAATAGCAAAGACGTGGAATCAACCTAGGTCCCCATCAGTGATGGATTGGATAAAGAAAATGTAGTACTTATCAGCCATGAAATGCTACACAGCCATGAAAAGGATGAAATCACGTTCTTTGCAGCAACATAGATGCAGCTGGAGGCCATTACTCTAAGTGAATTAATACATGAACAGAAAATCCAATACCACATGTTCTCACTTACACATCGGAGCTAATCACTGGGTACTCATAGATACAAAGATGACAAAAATAGAAACTGGGGACTACTAAAGCAGGGAAGGAAGAGAGAGGGCAAGGGTTAAAAAACTAACTACTGGGTACTATGATCAGTACCTGGGTGATGGGATCATTAATACCCTAAACCTCAACTTCGTACAATATATCCAGGTGACAAACTTGCACGTGCACTCCCTCAAGATAAAATAAAAAAAATTTAAAAAAGAGAATGTGATTTAAACTCTGTCTTAACATATACCAAGGATAATTCCCACACTTGTCATATATCCCCACATAGATTTAAAAACCAAAGTGTTCACAGTCATTCCACAATTCTGTAAATACTTCCATCTTGATATTTTTTATTTGTCTTTGTGTTGATATTGTTGATATTATCGCAATCACTTTCTAGCCATTTTATGTCCCAGATTCAGGTTATCCTTATGTTCATACTCCTTTTTTTTTTTTTTTTTTGAGACGGTGTCTTGCTCTGTCGCCCAGGCCGGAGTGCAGTGGCACAATCTCGGCTCACTGCAAGCTCTGCCTCCCGGGTTCCCGCCATTCTCCTGCCTGCCTCAGCCTCACAAGTAGCTGGGACTACAGGCACCCGCCACCATGCCTGGCTAATTTTTTTGTATTTTTAGTAGAGACAGGGTTTCACCGTGTTTGCCAGGATGGTCTCGATCTCCTGATCTCGTGGTCCGCCTGCCTCGGCCTCCCAAAGTGCTGGGATTACAGGCATGAACCACTGCACCCGGCTCTTCTTTTTTTAAAAAATATATTTTTTAAGTAAGCTTTTTATTTTAGGGTAGTTTTAGATTTACAGAAAAGTTGCAAAGATATTACAGAGACTTGCTATGTGCCCAGCATCCACTTTCCTCTGTTGTTAAGATCTTGTATTATATGGTGTGTTTTTCACAACTAATGTCATAACCAACACCGATACATTGTCACTAAGTAAAGTCCATGCAGTATTCATATTTATTTAGTCTTTATCTAATGTCATGTTTGCCATTCCAGGATCCTATTTGGTATACTACATTATATTTAATTTTCAAATTTATTTAGAGCATGACAGTTTCTCAGGCTTTCTTTGGTTTTGGTGTCTCTAAGGAAGAGTGGTCAGATATTTCGTAGAATGTTCCTCAATTTGGGTTTGTTGGATGTTTTTCTTATGATTGGAGTGGAGATGTGGGTTTTGGGGAGAAAGATATAGAGGTAAAGTATCATTTTTATCACATGATGTCAAGGGCATCTACTATCAATGTGACATCAATGTTGATGTTAAGCTTGATCACATGGTTGAGATAGTGTTTCTCAGGTTTCTGCACTGCAAAGAAACTATTTTTCCACATTTTTCATACTGTACTCTTTGGAAGACAGTCACTATGTTTATCCCATATTTAAGGGGTGGGAGAATTATGCTTCACCTTCTTGAGAGTAAAGTATCTACATAAACTATTTGAAATTCTACACATAAGATTTGTTTATTGCCTCTCATTTATTTGTTTATTTAATCATATGTTTATATCAGTATGAACTCATAGGTATTTATTTTATACCTTGATTACAATCTAATACTATCTTGTTAATTTTGTTGCTCAAATTGTTCCACCTTTAGCCATCGAGAGCTCTTTCTTGGTTTCTGGATCCTTTGACATATCTCCATCAGATTTTCTCTTTAGTGTTTCTTTATTTTCTGTTACTATAGTATAGTCTAAGCCTATTTTGTGTATTCCCTGCCCCTGCTCTAGAGTTAGCCACTCCTCCAAGGAGGCCTGGTTTCCTTACATAGAGAATGGCATTCGAAACCAAGGTCTGGTCTCTGGATGTGCTCATTGCAACTGCAGTGTCATTGCTTCTAGGCCCTCTCAGTAAATGGAGCTCAGAAGTATATGTATATGCACTAACTCATATATACACAAGTATCTATTATTATTTCTATATTTAGTTATTTGTATCTATATTGAACTAAATATGAGTTCATATTGATGTATCCATCTGTAATCCAGTACCAAAAGATTTATTCTTGTCTTCCCGGTTTGCTTACTTGTAACTTCCTATTACAACAGTAAGCAACCTTTTCCTGCCAGCCAGACATACATTACCTATTTGTTCAATCCTAGTATACATGCATAACGGTTTCAGAATTGTTCATCTGTACTGCCATGAGAATCAACTTTATCAACTAGACTACAATATGTATATATAGTTCCTTTTGTCTCTACTCTTAGTCTCCACTCATTTCCAAAGTTATTTAGGTCAGCACCTTTTCTTTTAATTAATAAATTTTACTTTTAGAGAAGCTTTACGTTTGCAGAAAAATCGAGCAGAAATTACAGACAACCACCATATGCCTCTTTTCCTGCCTGATCCCTGTTTTCATGTTATTTCCTGTTATTAACATCTTTCCTTAATATGATGCAATTGATAAAAAAATTGATACATTATTATTAACTAGAGTCCGTTGTTTACATAAGGGTTCATTCGTTGTGTTATGCAGTTTTTTTTTTTTTTGAGACAGAGTCTCGCTCTGTCACCCAGGCAGGAGTGCTGTGGCCGGATCTCAGCTCACTGCAAGCTCCGCCTCCCGGGTTCACGCCATTCTCCTGCCTCAGCCTCCCTGGTAGCTGGGACTACAGGCGCCGCCACCTCGCCCGGCTAGTTTTTTGTATTTTTTTAGTAGAGACGGGGTTTCACCATGTTAGCCAGGATGGTCTCGATCTCCTGACCGTGTGATCCGCCCGTCTCGGCCTCCCAAAGTGCTGGGATTACAGGCTTGAGCCACCGCGCCCGGCCGTGTTATGCAGTTTTATGAGTTTTGACAAATGTATAATTTCATATATCCATCATTACAGTATGTTATGTAATAGTTTCACTACTACTAAAACCCCCTGTGTTTTATTTTATTTTTTTTAACCCATTCCAAAAAGCCAGCTTTATTCCTGATACCAACTCCCTGTGTTTTATTAAGCCAATCTTACTCATTCCCCAAAACTCTGGCAATGAATGAACTATTTAATGTCTAAGGTTTTGTCTTTTCTAGAATATCATTAAAAAATGAAATCATAGAGCATATGGTCTTTTTCAAGCTGGTTTCTATCACTTAACACTATGCATTTAAGGTTCTTCGTGTCTCTTCGAGGCTTGATGACTCATTTATTTTTATTACTAAATAATATTCCATTGTATGGATGGACTATACTTTATCTACTTCCCTATTGAAGGACACCTTAGCTGCTTACAGTTTTGGTGATTATTAACATAGTTACTATAAACATCCCTGCATATAAATTTTCAAGTCAATTGTGTAAAAATCTAGGAGCATATATCGTATGACTTTAATTTTGGCAGAAACTACCAACCTGTCTTCCAAAGCAGTGGTGCCATTTTCCACCAGCAATGACTGAGACTTTCTGTTGTTCAGTATCCTCAGCAGTAATTGATATTGTCAGATTTTTGGATCTTAGCGTTCTAATGTATGTGTAATATATTTCATTGCTGTTTTAATTTGCAGTTCCTTCATGGCAAATTATGTTGGGTATCTTTTTTCATGTGCTTATTTTTCATTTGTATAATTTCTCTGGGGAGGTGCCTATTCGATCTTTGCCCATTATTCATTGGATTGTTTGCTCTTTTTGTTTAATTTTAATATTTTTTGTATATTCTAGATATATATATTCTGAATATTCTGGATATTTATCAGGTATGTGATTTCCAAATATTTTCTCCCAGTCTATGGCTTATGTTTTTCATTCTCTTAATAGTGTGTCTTGCAGAGTCATTTGTTTTAAAAACATTGAATTTAATGAGTAATTTAACACTTAAGAATTCAGCATTATTTTTGTACTGGTCTAATATAAATTTACTCTGTTGACATCTTTCAATTATTCATGTTTTTGTCATCTGTTCAGATGGAATTAGTCTCCCAACAATATCTTTAGCCCACTTTGGTTCAAAATTAAGAGAACTAGGGAGCACCCATCATCATGGAAGACCACAGCATCCTGTGCTTCCCCAGTAAAGTCACCATTCCTTTCCTCATACTACTCATTTGGGAGAATATCGAAGGGGAAAGTTTGTTTTTCTGAGAGTCGTCTCCAGCTACAGTTCCATCAAAGAAAAACAAGAAGCCAGTGAAGTGAAAAGAAAATAGATTCCATACCATTTAAAACGATTGCACTAATTTTATGTAGCGGTAAACATCAATTTATTCAGCAGTAGATTTCAATTATGTTTCTAATTTGCAAATGTTGCCCTCCAGTAGATCTCAAATGAGAGGGCTAAGCACTAAGGAATGGCAAGGCAATGACATTGCAATCAGAGAGTCTTCTAAAATATTCAATTAACTATCTGGGAAGGTAGTAAATGGTTCATATTATTTATCAATAAAAGGCATATATGACATTTGATTTATATGGGATTCATAACAATGTTTCTTTGACTGGTTTTCATTTTCTGTTTTGAAGTTATCTAGTTATATCTGAATCTCCCCTGGGATGGTTGAGATTTGAATAAGTTTGAAGATTGCCATGGAAAATAATTATTTGGCTACTCTAAAACAAGAACTCGTCTAATTCTTATTATAAAGGGATTTGTTGTGTGCAACCGAGCACCAGAAATGAGAAAGCCGTTTTCTTCATATTCCCAACATTGTGACGATACCCAAAATAGATCCTTATCTAATCCTTTTTAATTTTTTTTTTTTTCAGATTCCCCATCATGTTTTGTAGCCTCTCTGATCCAAAAGAAATGTGAGAGTCAGGCAGAACAGTATTTACAGTCACAGTTTAGCTTAAACAATTTGGGAACTTCTCTCTGAGGCTTAGTTTCTACAACTAAAAAGGAAATAGGAAAAATGCATGCCTTTTAACGCTATTGTGAAGGCTAACTGAAATAATGAAGATGAAATCTGCACAGCCACCAGGGTAATGTTAGCTTCCCCTTCTTGCATGTTGAATTTTCTTTCCTTTGGAATATACTCACCATAAGCTTTCATAGTCCACATAGGATGCCAGAGTCATGAACTTAGTGTTCTATTTCATTTCTTTTTAAAAAATACCAAATCTCACACACATATGTGGTGCAGCTGCCCTCTTGTCACACTTTCCATGTGCCTACCCTTCATGCGGGAGCTTCCACCCCAAGGGCCCCTCTCCATGGCCTCCACTGCAAGCAAGTTCTGAGTGAAGATCATTACACATCCAGCATACTTTGAATATCATTTGCATATTTGTTTCCATGAAGGTAAGAGGTGTGTCCTATATGCCTCAGACTAACTAACATCTTCACAATAGGTTCTCAGAAAGTGTTTAGGAATTAGTGAAAGGTAGGAAAAGAGGAAGGGAGAGAGGGAGGGAAGGAAGGAGGGAAGGAAGGAAGGAAGGAAGGAAGGAAGGAAGGAAGGAAGGAAGGAAGGAAGGAAGGAAGGAAGGAAGGGAGGGAGGGTTGTAGTTTGAAGACAGATATGAAGAGTCTTTTCTCCCTTTTGCAAGCACCCACCTAGAGAATAAAGCAAACTTTATTTTTCTTTATTAGATAAGTGGGAACTTAATAAGAAACCTGCAGCATATTAGTGTAAAGGAAGTTCTGTTTAGCTTCCTCTACTAAGCCTAAATGACTCCTTGTGGTTTGTCTTATTATCACTCTTAATATTTATGGCGAGATCTGGGCAAAACGTTGAAGGCTTTGAATTCTCTGAGCCCTCAAATTTCTTCTTGCACTGCTCTAATAATATAAAACTCTCCAGATTTCTTTTCACCCTGCAAATGGTCTCAAGCATCATTTATGCATGTGGCTGCTATGAAACAACGCAAGCTTCACTCCACCTGGGCAAGTTTGTTTTGCCAGATATTTAACTTTAATGAAGGCTATTGAATAAAACTTAAATGCCAGAGAAAGGTTTTAAAAATTGCAGATGGGATTCGGGAGGATGTTGGAAAATTCCCCCCTTGACACCGAAAATTTTCCCTAAGCCAGCACTAAAGCTCAGTAGTTTTAGGGAGTAGTGGATTCGATAGGATCCCCAAACTGATCTTTATCAGAAAGTACCACTGAGAACTTGGAAGTGCTCTTCAGAACAAAGGTGGCCAAAGCTGGAGCTGCTTGGGTCCAGGCATCACATGCCAAGGGTCACTTGGTTTCACATTAGGAGTTTCTTAGACCTAGAGTTACCCCACCAAAATAACAAGCCTCCCGGAACACCCAGGCTGCTGTGTACTCCCTGGCCCTGCCCTCTCCCCTTTTCTGATCTTAGTTCCCTTGAACTCTATCATCTGGTTCCCAATCTCCCTTTCAGTGTATGAAAGGGATCTGTCTTGGAAAAGTCCATCTAAACAAGGAAAACAAAATTTAAACTTTCTGGACTGCAAATTATTCATTCACAAACTATTTATTGAGACTAGCGCGGTGGCTCACGCCTGTAATCCCAGCACTTTGGGAGGCCAAGGCAGGCAGATCACCTGAGGTCAGGAGTTCAAGACCAGCCTGGCCAAAATGGCAACCCCTGGTTTCTACTTAAAAAAAAAAAAAAAAAAAAAATTAGCCAGCCATGGTGGCACATGTCTGTAATCCCCGCTACTCAGGAAGCTGAGGCAGGAGAATCACTTGAATTTGGTAGGCAGAGGTTGCAATGAGCTGAAATCGCACCATTGCACTCCAGCCTGCACAACAGAGTGAGACTCCATCTCAAAAAAAAAAAAAAAAAATCTATTTATTGACTATATAGCACATCATGTGGTACTACAGAAAGTAAGATGAGCTCAGATGCAATTTCTATCCTTGCAATGCTTATACGTATAAAAATATTCCAGTTCAACGAGGATTCTTTTTTCATTTATTAGTTCATGACTCTCTCACTAAAAGCATTTTCTGTTTCCAGTGTATTAGGATTTATGTGGGGCAACAAAAAAAGGGTTTCCTCTTTTCTCCATCTTTTGTCAAATGTTTGCTTTGTTTAAAGCTAGTACAATGCCATTTTAGTTAAATCACATTTGCTTTTATATAATATAACTGTCATGTCAAAACTTTTGTATTATTGTGGAAGTTAGTAAATACAAAAATTGTATTTTCAGAATAAAATGACATAAAACTCATTTTTATTTTATCTTTTGACTTTCCCTAAGTAGGGATCTTCCAGCAAAGCACTGCATTTCATTTTATTCTCTTTAATTTTTCTCAGAGTCATTTGCCTATCTCTCCCTTCCCTGTACACAAGCACAGACACCTGCCAAAGACAACCAATGAGTCCCTGGCCAGAGTCAGAGGCAACCCAGTCATGAACATTCCTGCTGAAAACCTAGTACTTCAGGGACCATGCTTGTCTCCTGCTCTCTCTAGAGGTAGTGAAAAATCCGAAGATGACACACATTGTGAGGTCCCAGAAATGGAAAAGCTTTGGGTCATTTAATCATCACATGCACGTAAGATATTGTGTGGATTCTTTTAATTGAACTTCTTTGTAGAACATTATACTGAATGTTTGCAAATGGGAATGAACCCAAAGCTGTTTACTGGGACATAATTTTTCCCCAGTACTGATGGACTCACACCAAGTGCAAGTACAAAACACTGACTTGGTACTCCATGCTAAAGGTCTTCTTTAACGCGAGGGTTATATATTATAGATTGCAATCCATCTATGGGTGTTTGATGTGTAAACATAAAGAAGTACTGAAAACAACCTTTCAGTCTGTCAGCCAAAAAAAATCTCAAAAGTTTAGTTCACTGGGATCTTTATTAGATTGGCTAGCAGTGTCTAAAATAAATGTTTCCTTTGTCAATTTTTCAGTGAATTTGTCAAAAGCAAATAGAAAGATTTTCAGTGAGTTTTATTCTGTGTGTAAACACAGTGCTATTTATTCATGAGAGAAAACTACTTCATGAAAACCAAATTACTACTGTGCCAACCAATTTTGTCAAAGCTCTCTTAAGGTCTATAAAATTTTTTGCAATGCATTTTGGTTTTAGAAAGATGATGGCAATTCTTTCCTCTAGATGATGTGGAAATAATAGGCTATGATCTATACGACTACAAGGAAACATAAAGCACAGTTTGACCCTTCCTGGCCACCTCTAGTTTGAATCAATATTGCAACTATTATATAAACAAACATAATCAAATCATTTGGAGTGTTAAGACCCAGAGAACTGCAAAAGGCTCCGTAGGGGGTATAAGGGCTCTTTTGATTCTTTCAGATTGACTGGGAAGCTGTCTCACCTTAATGATGCTAACTCAAACTGAAACCACTCCAAAAGGAGAGAAATGAGATATTAAGAAGCAGATGACCTTTGAATCTATTTACACCTCTGGGCAAAACCAGCAGTGAGGCTGTGAGGAGTTGTGAAGGCTATTCTCTAAAAGGAGTCTTGTGTCACCTGCACCTGACTGAAAACAGAGAGAGCCACAGGAAAGTTTTCACAACATTGGCCTTCTATTTTTCAGGCAAACTCTGCCTCCAAACAAACAAAAATGTATTTTGCTGTGTTTTGTTCCATTTTTCAAGAATGCAATCATCTTATCATCTTTCTGTATTATTGTCTCCAGTAATTAGATCCAATGTCTTGGGCCTGTCAAAAGCACTGTACTAGTTAGCCATCAAGTCACTTTAATTAAATTCAATAAATAAAGCTGTAAACATTGTTTATGGTTTATTAAAAGTGCAATTGATTGCATACTGAAATATTCAGAAACCTCCAAATAAATCAACCAGTTAGAAAATTCAATATTTTCAGACAGGGCAAATTTATCCTGTAAGTACATGCAAAAGTAAAAACTATCCCCTTATAGTCTTATATGTTCAACTTTATGGAATAAGCCAAAGACTTAGAGGGAAATTTAGAGACATTCTTTATTCATGAAAGACTAACTTATTCCAGCTTAAATTGCCCACATCTTTAGTCTTGAAAGTTTCCCAAATGATTCAAATATCCTTTTAACCTATCCCCATGTCTCATAAAAACAAGACATTCTTCTTAGTTAACTTAAATCCTTTCTCATACAATTATCTCTAACCTTAGGAATGAAGGGAAATTGAGCCAGGAAGAACCATAATGAAAATGTTGTATATCTGTCTTGTCCTGTTTGTCCTCTGTTTGTGCAGTATCCAGCTCTTTTGGCTCTACACAGACAGGACTCTTGCTAAGGTCATCACTTACCTGAGTACGTGCCCCCAAAATAGACATTTGTTGGTTGATAGAACTAAAGTAAGATCTAAGTTCCCAATATCTAATGATATCTTAAATCAGTCTAATTGATCTGTTGACATTATCTTAGTATCTTTACCTGCCTTTCTGGAAAAGATAGCTGAGGTTGAAACCCAAGAGGCTGAGTACTGCCAGCTTCTTTTGAATTCTCCTCTTATTTGATCTTATTGCAGAATTTAACACAAATCACCCTCCCTCTTTACCAGGCTTCCCCAATCACTCCACATATGGTTCTCTAATTGTTTCTTCTTAGTTCCTTTTGCCTTTCTGTCCTCTATCCTTAGTAAACTCAGGTAATTCAATTCTCTTTTTTTCTACATTCCTTTGGTGATCTCATCACTTCCAATGGCTTCATCAACCAGTTGACATTAACTCTCAGATTAATCACATAGGCTTTAGCTTTCCTCCTAAACTCGATACAATCTCCTACTGCTTACCAGAAGTACTAAGAGCCTACCAGGCATCACACCTGACAAGTTTCTTTCTTTCCAAACCTGCTGTCTTTATTGGTGACATCACTTTCCATACAATGGAAAGCCCAAACCAAGGACCTCAGAGTCATCTTCATTACCCCTTACTTCTTTACCTTCTAATTATTTGGTAACCAGAATACAGCTGTTACGCTACTAAAATGTCTCTCGGTATATCTGCTCTTCTCTTTCCACTGCCACTGACTTGGTCCTCAGAGTTTCTTTTTTTTTTTGAGACAGAGTCTCGCTCTGTCGCCCGGACTGGAGTGCAGTGGCCGGATCTCAGCTCACTGCAAGCTCCACCTCCCGGGTTTTACGCCATTCTCCTGCCTCAGCCTCCCCAGTAGCTGGGACTACAGGCGCCCGCCACCTCGCCCGGCTAGTTTTTGTATTTTTAGTAGAGACGGGGTTTCACCGTGTTAGCCAGGATGGTCTCGATCTCCTGACCTCGTGATCCGCCCGTCTCGGCCTCCCAAAGTGCTGGGATTACAGGCTTGAGCCACCGCGCCCAGCCGGTCCTCAGAGTTTCTTATCTGATCTACTCTTATCTGGGCAGGTTACCTCATCATCATTCTTAAACCTATCCACTCTCCTTCTGGCATTTATGCCTCAGAGATCTTTTAAAAGTATAAATCCACCTTGCAAAACAAAAACAGAACCGACAAAATTTCTTTGATGGCTCACTTTTGCCTACAGCTACAGATTCAACTAGCCTGTGGTGAGCACATTACACCCACTAGATACTGTAGTAGTTATCACAGCATGCATTATGTCTAAAGAGCATCACACTGAAGATTAGGAAAGTAGGTTCTCATCCCACATATGGGTCCATACATTTCCTCTCCAGTCCTAAGTTTTACCATTGTAAATGAAAGGATTGTATTAAATGATTTCTACGGGTCTTTCAACCTCAGATAACATTTTCAGAAAGGCAGTTAAATATAGTAAGATAATGTCAACAGATCAATTAGACTGCTTTGGGAAATCATTACAGATATTGGGAACTTAATTCTTACTTTAGTTCTATCAACCAACATGTGTCTATTTTGGGGGCAATCTGTTTTGTACAGGCAAGCAGGGGATGTAGAAGCATGAATCAGTTCTAAGCACCTAAGAACTTCTGATCTAGTTGTGGGAAAAAAAAAAAAAAAAAACAGATTGTGTTACTAACCAGGATATAAAACACTCATAGTCTATACTGCTTAAATCAATGACTGTATCAATCCATAAATAAAAAGAACAAATAAATCTTCCATGCAGAAGCATCCCAAATCCTCTATGTACATACTTGCCCTCAAGGAGATAGAGCATAACTCCCCAACCGTTAAATATGGACTACACATCATGACTTTCCTCCAAAACGTACAAAGTGACAAGATGGGCATTTTTTAAAACATAACTTTACAGTGGAGAAATCTGACAAACACTATGTAGACCAGGTGATCCAGGTTAACATCAACAGTGATAAGTTACATTCACAGTATGTACCCTTGACATGATGTGATAAAAAATAGCACTTTATTTCTGTGGTTTCCTTCCCCAAAACCCATAACCCTGTTCTAATCATGAGTAAAACAGCACACAAACCCAAATTGTGGGACACTTTACAAGATACTTTACAAGTATTCCTCAAAACACAATCAAGGTCATAACAAGGAAAGTCTTACAAACTATCAGATTGAAGAGGATCCTAAGGAGACATGATGACTAAGTGCTGTGTGTTATCCTGGATGGGATGCTAAAAGACAAAAAAGACATTAGATAAAAACTAAAGATGACCTGGGTATGGTGGTTCACGCCTATAATGTCAGCACTTTGGGAGGCCAAGGCCTGCAGATCACGAGGTCAAAAGTTTGAGAACAGTCTGGCCAACAGAGTGAAACCCTGTCTTGGTGGTTCCAAGATGGCTGAATAGGAACAGCTCCAGTCTACACCTCCCAGCATGAGCGACACAGACGACGGGTGATTTCTGCATTTCCAACTGAGGTACCAGGTTCATCTCACTGGGGCTTGTCAGACAGTGGGTGCAGGACAGTGGGTGCAGCTCACCGAGCATGAGCTGAAGCAGGGCGAGGCATCTCCTCACCCAGGAAGCACAAGGGGCCAGGTAATTCCCTTTCCTAGCCAAGCAAAGCAGTGACAGATGGTACCTGGAAAATCAGGTCACTCCCACCCTCATACTGCACTTTTCCAAAGGTTTTAGCAAACGGCACTCCAGGAGATTATATCCCGCACCTGGCTCAGAGGCTTCCACACCCATGGAGCCTTGCTCATTGCTAGTACAGCAGTCTGAGATTGAACTGCACGGTGGCAGCTAGGCTGGGGGAGGGGGGTCTGCCATTGCTGAGGCTTCAGTAGGTAAACAAAGCAGCCAGGAAGCTCGAACCGGGTGGAGCCCACCACAGCTCAAAGAGGCCTGCTTGCCTCTGCAGACTCCACCTGTGGGGGGCAGGGCATAGCTGAACAAAAGGCAGCAGAAACTTCTGCAGACTTAAAGGTCCCTGTCTGACAGCTTTGAAGAGAGTAGTGGTTCTCCCAGTACAGAGCTTGAGATCTGAGAATGGACAGACTGCCTCCTCAAGTGGGTCCCTGACCTCTCAGTAGCCTAAATGGGAGGCATTCTCCAGTAGGGGCAGACTAACACTTCACACGGCTGTGTACCCCTCTGAGACGAAACTTCCAGAGGAATGATCAGGCAGCAACATTTTCTGTTCAGCAATATTCACTGTTCTGCAGCTTCCACTGCTGACACCCAGGAAAACAGGGTCTGGAGTGGACCTCCAGAAAACTTCATCTGACGTGCAGCTGAGGGTCCTGACTGTTGAAGCAAAACTAACAAACAGAAAGGACATCCACACCAAAACCCCATCTGTACGTCACCATCATCAAAGACCAAAGGTAGATAAACCATAAAGATGGGGAAAAAACAGAGCAGAAAAACTGAAAATTCTAAAAATCAGAGCGCCTCTCCTCCTCCAAAGGCACACAGCTCGTCACCAGCAACGGAACAAAGCTGGATGGAGATTGACTTTGACGAGTTGAGAGAAGAAGGCTTCAGATGATCAAACTTCCCTGAGCTGAAGGAGAAAGTTTGAACCCAACGCAAAGAAGTTAAAAGCCTTGAAAAAAGACTAGACGAATAGGTAACTAGAATAACCAATGTACGGAAGTCCTTAAAAGACCTGATGGAGCTGAAAACCATGGTATGAGAACTACGTAATGAATGCACAAGCTTCAGTAGCCGATTTGATCAACTGGAAGATTGGAATGGAAGATGAAATGAATGAAATGAAGCGAGAAGAAAAGAGAAGCTTAGAGAAAAAAGAATAAAAAGAAATGAACAAAGCCTCCAAGAAATATGGGACTATGTTAAAAGACCAAATCTACGTCAGATTGGTGTGCCTGAAAGTGATGGGGAGAATGGAACCAAGTTGGAAAACACTCTTCAGGATATTATCTAGGAGAATTTCCCCAACCTAGCAAGGCAGGCCAAAATTCAAATTCAGAAAATACAGAGAACACCACAAAGACACTCCTCAAGAAGAGCAACTCCAAGACACATAATGGTCAGATTCACCAAGGTTGAAATGAAGGAAAAATTGTTAAGGGCAGCCAGAGAGAAAGGTCAGGTTACCCACAAAGGGAAGCCCATCAGAATAACAGCTGATCTCTTGGCAGAAACTCTACAAGCCAGAAGAGAGTGGGGGCCAATATTCAACATTCTTAAAGAAAAGAATTTTCAATCCAAAATTTCCTATCCAACCAAACTAAGCTTCATAAGTGAAGGAGAAATAAAATCCTTTACAGACAAGCAAATGCTGAGAGATTTTGTTGCCACCAGGCCTGCCATACAAGAGCTCCTGAAGGAAGCACTGAACATGGAAAGGAAAAACCAGTACCAGTCACTGCAAAAACATGCCAAATTGTAAAGACCATCGATGCTAGGAAGAAACGGCATCAACTAACGAGCAAAATAACCAGCTAACATCATAATGTCAGGATCAAATTCACACACAACCATATTAACCTAAAATGTAAATGGGCTAAATGCTTCAATTAAAAGACACAGACTGGCAAATTGGATTAAGAGTCAAGATCCACCAGTGTGCTGTATTCAGGAAACCCATCTCACATGCAGAGACACACACAGGATCAAAATAAAGGGATGGAGGAAGATCTACCAAGCAAATGGAAAACAAAAAAAGGCAGGGGTTGCAATCCTAGTCTCTGATAAAAAGTCTTTAAACCAACAAAGATCAAAAGAGACAAAGAAGGCTTTTACATAATGGTAAAGGGATCAATTCAACAAGAAGAGCTAACTCTCCTAAATATATATGCACCCAATACAGGAGCACCCAGATTCATGAAGCAAGTCCTTAGAGACCTACAAAGAGACTTAACCTCCCACACGATAATAACGGGAGACTTTAACATCCCACTGTCAACATTAGACAGATCAATGAGACAGAAAGTTAACAAGGATGTCCAGGAATTGAACTCAGCTCTGCACCAAGCAGACCTAATAGACATCTACTGAACTCTCCACCCCAAATCAACAGAATATACATTCTT
>NW_012114599.1:13583724-13584505 GCF_000951035.1 Colobus angolensis palliatus | reverse complement strand
CAATAAAAAATGATAAAGGGGATATCACCACCGATCCCACAGAAATACAAACTACCCTTAGAGAATACTATAAACACCTCTGCGCAAATAAACTAGAAAATCTAGAAGAAATGGATAAATTCCTCTACACATACATCCTCCCAAGACTAATCCAGGAAGAAGTTGAATCTCTGAATAGACCAATAACAGGCTCTGAAATTGAGGCAATAATTAATAGCCTGCCAACCAAAAAAAGTCCAGGACCAGATGGATTCACAGCAAAATTCTACCGGAGGTACAAGGAGGAGCTGGTACCATTCCTTCTGAAACTATTCCAGTCAACAGAAAAAGAGGGAATCCTCCCTAACTCATTTTATGAGGCCAGCATCATCCTGATACCAAAGCTGGCAGAGACACAACAAAAAAAGAGAATTTTAGACCAATATCCCTGATAAACATTGATGCAAAAATCCTCAATAAAATACTGGCAAACTGAATCCAACAACACATCCAAAAGCTTATCCACCATGATCAAGTGGGCTTGATCCCTGGGATGCAAGGCTGGTTCAACATACACAAATCAATAAACATAATCCAGCATATAAACAGAACCAACGACAAAAACTACATGATTATCTCAATAGATGCAAAAAACGCCTTCGACAGAATTCAACAGCCCTTCATGCTAAAAACTCTTAATAAATTAGGTATTGATGGAACGTATCTCAAAATAATAAGAGCTATTTATGACAAACCCACAGCCAATATCATACTGAATGGGCAAAAATTGGAAGCATTCCCT
>NW_012114599.1:13582678-13582963 GCF_000951035.1 Colobus angolensis palliatus | reverse complement strand
GGATGTGAAGGACCTCTTCAAGGAGAACTACAAACCACTGCTCAACGAAATAAAAGAGGATACAAACAAATGGAAGAACATTCCATGCTCATGGACAGGAATAATCGATATCGTGAAAATGGCCATATGGCCCAAGGTAATTTATAGATTCAATGCCATCCCCATCAAGCTACCAATGACTTTCTTCACAGAATTGGAAAAACCACTTTAAAGTTCATATGGAACCAAAAAGAGCCTGCATTGCCAAGTCAATCCTAAGCCAAAAGAACAAAGCTGGAGGCATCA
>NW_012114599.1:13576150-13578617 GCF_000951035.1 Colobus angolensis palliatus | reverse complement strand
AGATACCATCTCACACCAGTTAGAATGGCGATCATTAAAAAGTCAGGAAACAACAGGTGCTGGAGAGGATGTGGAGAAATAGGAACACTTTTACATTGTTGGTGGGACTGTAAACTACTTCAACCATTGTGGAAGACAATGTGGCATTTCCTCAGGGATCTAGAACTAGAAATACCATTTGATCCAGCCATCCCATTACTGGGTATGTACCCAAAGGATTATAAATCATGCTGCTGTAAAGACACATGCACACCTATGTTTATTGTGGCACTATTCACAATAGTAAAGACTTGGAACCAACCCAAATGTCCAACAATGATAGACTGGATTAAGAAAATGTAGCACATATACACCATGGAATACTATGCAGCCATAAAAAATGATGAGTTCATGTCCTTTGTAGGGACATGGATGCAGCTGGAAACCATCTTTCTCAGCAAACTATCACAAGGACAAAAAACCAAACACTGCATGTTCTCACTCATAGGTGGGAATCGAATAATGAGAACGCTTGGACATAGGAAGGGGAACATCACACACCAGAGCCTGTTGTGGGGTGGGGGGTGGGAAAGGATAGCATTAGGAGATATACCTAATATAAATGATGAGTTAATGGATGCAGCACACCAATATGGCACATGTATACATATGTGAAAAACCTGCACGTTGTGCACATGTACCCTAGAACTTAAAGTATAATAATAATAAAAAAGAAACCCCATCTCTACTAAAAATTCAAAAAATAGCTGGGCATGGTGGTGGGCACCTGTAATCCCAGCTACTTGGAAGGCTGAGGCAGGAGAATCGCGTGAACCCGGGAGGTGGAGGTTTCAGTGAACCAAGATCACACCATTGCACTCCAGCTGGGGCGACAGTGCGAGACTCCATCTCAAAAAAAAAAAGATATCTTAGCAAATTTCAAGTATATAATTAATTGTTATCAACTATAATCACTATGCTGTACATTAGGTCTCCAGGACTGATTCATCTTATAAATTTATAACTGCAAGTGTATGCCCTTTGACCAACATCCCCCCTTTAGCAAAGATCTACACTCTTGCCAAGATCTACTCTTTGTACTGACAGAGTAGATCTCAAGTCTTCTCACCACACATGCACACACACACACGCAAAATGGTTATTAGGTGAGGCAATAAATATGTTAGCTTGATTGTAGTATCATTTTACAATGTATATGTATATCAAGATATCACTTTGTATACCTTGAATATAACTTTTACTTGTCAGTCATATCTCAATAAATTTGAGGGAAAACAGAAAAAAAGTGAAATCTAACCATAGTATGGACTTGTGTTGATAATATTGTGTTATCAGTTCATTAATTGTGACAAATGTTCCATATTATGTGTAATGTTAACAATAGCAGAAACCAGTTATGGGGTATATGCCTGTCTATACTAGCTTCTCAATTTTTTGTAAATCTAAAACTATTCTAAAATTCAAACCTTATTTTAGAAACAGAACATTCATTCATTTAACAGACATTTTTTAATGTTCATATTGTTACAACCACTTTGCCATGCACCAAGGACAAAGAAATAAATGGCATGGAGCATCCTATATGATTTAGACCAGTGACTGAGTGCAATGGTGTATTAGTCCATTTTCACAATGCTGATAAAGACATACCTGAGACTGGGCAATTCACAAAAGAATGAGGTTTAATTGGACTCATAGTTTCACAAGGCTGGGGAGGCCTCACAATCATGGCAGAAGGCAAGGAGGAACAAGTCACATCTTACATGGATGGCAGCAGGCAAAAAAAGAGCTTGTGCAGGGAAACTCCCATTTTTAAAACCATCAGATCTTGTGAGACTTATTCACCATCACGAGAACAGCTCAGGAAAGACCCACCCACCCCCCATAATTCAATCACCTCCCACCTCACGTGGGAATCGTGGGAGTTATAACACAAGATGAGATTTGGGTGAGGACAGAGCCAAATCATATCAAATGGTAATTCAGAGGAAGGTGAGGTCACTTCTGGTTGGTGTTGTAGGGGAATACTGGAGAGGAAGGAGTTAAGGGGAGGCTACATCTACTTTACAATATATGGGTGAGTTTTACTTATGCCTACAAGGCAAGTAAACTTCCCTGGGTAAATAGAAAAAAATAAAAATAGAATAATCAAGCAAAACAAACTCTGCACAGATCATGCAAGTGGGAAAAAGTACTAAGGTTCCCTATAGAAGTGTCCCTCAGCAGCTGGTACACAACACAGTCAATGAGTGGTTTAGATCAGTGTTCACAAACATTGAATGTTTGTGTCCTCCCCCCAAAAAGTCATATGTTGAAGACTTAACTCCTAATGTGATGTGTGTGGAGGTGGGGCCTTTGGAAGATAATTAGATTTAAATAAATCCATGAGGAAGAAGGAGGAGGAGGAGGAAGAGAAGGAGAGGAAGAAGAAGAAGAAGAAGAAGAAGAAGAAGAAGAAGAAGAAGAA
>NW_012114599.1:13571902-13575130 GCF_000951035.1 Colobus angolensis palliatus | reverse complement strand
AGAAGAAGAAACCAGGTGTCTCTTTTTCTCTTCCATGTTAGGACACAGCAAGACACAGCCACCTGCAAGGCAGGAAAAGGACCATCACACCATCACCAGGAACCTGACCACTGTGGCACCCTGACCTTGAGCTTCTCAACCTCCAGAACTATGACAAATAAATGACTGTTGTTTAAGCCAGCCAGCATATTTTGTTATGGCACTCAAGGAAGACTAAATGATCAGTCAGCTGCCTACCAGCAATGCTCATCACAAAATCCTTATGTTATGAGTGTCTTGGTTTGTACATCAGTTGGTAGAACTCAAGAAACAATATTCCTTATGTCCCCTGTAAAGGTCTTTTAACTTATAATACACCCATGCTATAACATTGCCTGAATAGTATCACAAAGCAAAATCATCATGTTTGTCACTCCCCATGAAAAAGGTAAAACAATTAGACAGGAAGCATGTTTGCTGCTAAGGAGGCCAGCCCTGGGAGTGAAGGACCTGTCATGAAGTGCCTAAGATTCCCAATTATTAAGTAAGAGATATAGAATGAGAATCTACTTTTCTTACCTCCACTGTGATGTTGTTTTTTTATGTTTTTGTTTTTTCAAAAAATTTATTTTGGGTTCAAGGGTACATGTGCAAGTTTGCTATATAGGTAAATTGCCTGTTACAGGGATTTGGTGTGCAGATTATTTCATCATCCAGGAAATAAGCATAGTACTCCATGGGTAGCTTTCCTATCCTCACCCTGATCTCACCCTCCACCCTTAACTAGGCCCCATTATCTATTTTTCCCTTCTTTGTGTTCATGTGTACTCAATATTTAGCTCCCACCTATAAGTAAGAACATGCAGTATTTGGTTTTCTGTTTGTGTGTTAATTTGCTTGGGATAATGGCCTCGAACTCTATCCACATTGCTACAAAGGATATTATCTCTTTCTTTTTTATGGCTGTGTAGTATTCCATGGTGTACATGTGCCACATTTTCTTTATCCAGTCTACTGTTGATGAGCATATAGGCTGATTCTGTGCCTTTGCTATTGTGAATAGTGCTGTGATAAACATATGTGTGTATGTCTTTATTGTAGAACAATTTATATTCCTTTAGGAATATACCTAGTAATGTGATTGCTGGGTCAAATGGTAGTTCTGTTTTGATTTCTTTGAGAAATCACCAAACCGCTTTCCACATTGGCTGAACTAATTTACACTCCCACTAGCAGTGTATAAGCATTCACTTTTCTCTGCAACCTCACTATCATCTTTTATTTTTTGGCTTTTCAGTAATAGCCATTCTGACTAGTGTGAGGTGTTATCTCATTGAGATTTTGATTTGCATATCTCTAATGCCTAGTGATGTTGCATATTTTCTCATATGCTTGTTGGCTGCATGTTTGTCTTCTTTTGAAAAGTGTCTCTTCATGTCCTTTGCCCATCTTGTAATGGGGTTATTTGTTTTTAGCTTGTTAGTTTGTTTATAGTCAGGTTCTTTGTAGATTCCTGGATATTAGAACTTTTCCACATGTATAACTTGCAAATATTTTCTCCCATTCTGTAGGTTGTCTGTTTACTCTGTTGATAGTTTCTTTTGCTGTGTAGGAGCTCTTAAGTTGAATCAGATCCCATTTGTCAATTTTTGTTTCGTTGTAATTGCTTTTGGAGCCTTCATCATGAAATCTTTGCCAGGGCCAATGTATAGAATGGTATTTCCTAGGTTATCTTGCAGAACTTTTACAGTTTTAGGTTTTACATTTAAGTATTTAATCCATCTTGGGTTGAGCTTTGTATATGGTATAAGGAAAGAGTCCAGTTTCAGTCTTCTGTATATGGCTAACCAGTTATCCCAGCACCATTTATTGAACAGGGAGTCCTTTCTACAATACTTGTTTTTGTCGACTTTGTTGAAGATCAGATGGTTGTAGGTGTGTGGCTTTATTTATGCCCATAAATATCTCCCTTTATTTATGCTGGTAATGGTCTTTTCTTTCCATGTTTAGCACTCCCTTAGGAGCCTCTTATAAGGCAGGTCTGATAATTATGAATTCTTTTAGAATTTGCTTGTCTGCAAAATGATCTTATTTCTCCTTCTCCTGTGAAGCTTAGTTTGGCTGGATATGAAATTTTTTGGTTGGAATTACTTTTCTTTAAGAATTCTCAGTATAGGTCCTCTTCCAGCTTATAGAATTTCTGCTGAAAGGTCTGCTGATGGATTTCCCTTTGTAAGTAACCTGCCCCTTCTCTCTAATTACCTTTAACATTTTTTCTTTCATTTTGACCTTAGAGAATATGATGACTATGTGTCTTGGGGAATAGTCATCTTGTATAGAATCTCACAGAGATTCTCTGTATTTCCTGAGTTTGAATGTTGGCCTCTCTAGTGAGGTTGGAGAAATTTCCATGGATGATATTCTAAAACATGTTTTCCAGTTGTTTTCTTTCTCTCCCTCTCTTTCAGGGATGTCAATGAATTATATATTTTGTCTCTTTATGTAATTCCATATTTCTCAGAAATTTTGTTCATTCTTGTATTGTTTTATCTTTATTTCCATCTGACTGAGCTATTTTGGAGAACCAGTCTTCAAGTTCTGAGATTCTTTTCCCAACTTGGTCCATTCTGCTGTTAATACCTGTGATCGAATTCTGAAATTCTTGAAGCGAGTTTTTCAGCTCTAACAGCTTTATTATTTCTTAAAGTCTAAAATGTGTCTTTCGGCTCCTATGTCATTTTATTGTGTTCCTTAGATTTCTTGGACTAGGTTTCAACTTCCTCTTGAATCTCAATGATCTTCATTCCTATCCATATTCTGAATTCTATTTCCATCATTTCAGCCATTTTGGCCTAGTTAAAAACCAATGCTGGGGAACTAGTACAGTTGTTTGGCACTCAGAAGACGCTCTGACTTTTTGAGTTGCCAGAGTTCTTGTGCTGGATCTTTCTTATCTGTGTGGGCTGAAATTCCTTCAGTCTTTGAAGTTGCTATCCTTTGGATGGGATTTTTTACTTTAATCTCTTTGATTCTCCCTTCCTCGGTGTTCACTGGGAGTCAGAAACAAATTCTGGCGCTTGGTAGCCCCTGTTGGGTTCCTCATTTCCTCCCACTTCAACCTAGTATCTGTGTCCTCCCTCCATCCATTCTTGATGCCTTCCTTCTGAATATCTGCTTGGAGTGTGTGTGGCAGTATTCCCAGTGTTCCAGCTGGGAGGTCCTTCTGGCTGTGACTAGTGAGCCATTTTT